>NC_042957.1:4785550-4893050 GCF_901001165.1 Salmo trutta | reverse complement strand
TGTCCATGCAGTGTACTATTGTCGACATACCTAATTCTGCTGCAACAAACAGGGACAGGGGCCGTGGATTAGGTATTGTCCCGCAACAAACAGGGATAAAGTCAATACCACACGCTTGTCTCTCCATCAATCATCCACAAACACACTCACACCTGCCAGTTGGAAGTGGGAGCTTTAGCAGTAGCCGCCCATATTTCTGCAATAGCAACTCATTTAACGTCACAAGACAAAATGAACGCCGCCACTGTTAGTATGATTCTATAGATTTGCATAACAGAGCATATAAAGTTGTTACATTTTATGTCATAAAAATACATGACCAGGTGATCATGTTTTTTTGTTTTTTTGTAATTTGAATTATATTTGTACTTTTATGCAGAATTAAATTAAAATGTCTGTCTTACGAGCAGGCTTCTTTTCTAAATGGAATATTAAACAGGGTACTGTCTGTTTTTGCAGACTGTAGTATATTGTAGTATTTAGTATAGTGTTTCTGAAGACATTACTGTAGTATTTACTATATTAAACAGGGTAGACCAATAGTTATGTTTCTACAACCGCTGAATGAGTTTCACAGCATTTTATAATTGCAAACTACTGGTATAGCAAAGAAATGAAAGCTGATCTGTGAAAAATTGCAACCAAAGTACACTCCAAACCATGTAAATCATAGACACAACATAAACCGTTGTTTAATCACACAATTGAATTTCAGCTGTGTGATTAAACAAAGAGCAAACAGGTGTAGGAGTCGTAAGGACGGTGTAACACAGAGGTAGATTGTAATTACTCACTTAGCTACCTACAGTAATCCTATTACGCATTATGCTGTGGTCTAACAAACTGACAGATTTACTATTGAAGCTAATGAACTTTTTTTTTTTTAAACTGAAACACGTGATCAAAAAGTTCATCAAAAGTTCAAACTGTTCATTACAGCAATAAAGTACGTATGAAATATAAAGTATTTAAAGTATAAATACAGTATATACAAATGTTGTGGTGTAGCCTGTTCATATATGTTATGTAAAATTACTTTCTTCGAATATGGATAGAACTGTTCTGAAAAAGATAAATCGTTACGGTGTTTGAAGGATTGTAAATAACCAAGTATCTACGAGGTGATAATGTATTATAATAACTGAAGGATAGTAAATAACCAAGTATCTACGAGGTGATAATGTATTATAATAACTGAAGGATAGTAAATAACCAAGTATCTACGAGGTGATAATGTATTATAATAACTGAAGGATAGTAAATAACCAAGTATCTACGAGGCGATAATGTATTATAATAACTGAAGGATAGTAAATAACCAAGTATCTACGAGGTGATAATGTATTATAATAACTGAAGGATAGTAAATAACCAAGTATCTACGAGGTGATAATGTATTATAATAACTGAAGGATAGTAAATAACCAAGTATCTACGAGGTGATAATGTATTATAATAACTGAAGGATAGTAAATAACCAAGTATCTACGAGGTGATAATGTATTATAATAACTGAAGGATAGTAAATAACCAAGTATCTACGAGGTGTCATCAAGGCAAAAGGTGGCTAATATGAAATATATTTTGATGGTTATTACTTTATTGGTTAGTACATGATTCCATATGTGTTATTTCATAGTTTTGATGTCTTCACTATTATAAATAATAAATAATTGCTAAACATTTAGTTATTTGTTACATTTGACAGTGTAAAACCTAGCAGTATTACTGATTTCTCAGCGAGGGAGGCGGATATATGACAGAAATATGATTATTTGACTCTGAATAGAAACCATCAGGTAGTAGATTGAACAACCCCCCATGCCATGACTAGATAGTGGAAAAACACACCAATCTCTTTCATCATTTCTTTAAACAATAAAAGCTCATTAACCAACATTTCTGAAAATTGATATATAACGGTTTGGAATTAAACAATTTGATATTTATACATATATATATATATATATATATATTACTTGATGGTTTCTATTCAGAAAGTCAAATAATCATATTTTTGTCATATATCCGCCTCCCTCGCTGAGAAATCAGTAGTACTGCTAGGTTTTACACTGTCAAATGTAACAAATAACTAAATGTTTAGCAATTATTTCTGATGAAAAAACACAAATGATATAGCGTTTTGGAAATAAACCCTTCATATATACAGTACCAGTCAAAAGTTTGGACACACCTACCCATTCAAAGGTTTTTCTTTATATATATATATATATTCTTAAATTATTCTGAATGTATGTTTATGAAATCTACAATGTACATAATTATTTCAAAACATGCTCATAGTTTCATTGTCAGTATGTCTTTGTAAAGCAGGTAAAGGGAGAATTTACAGGGTCTGAGACACTACAGTCTAACTACAGTATCCTGGAAAGTGTTCCCTTGACGGCATAACTCTCTTACATCCCGTCTAGAGTTTAACGCTGAGAGGTTTCTAACTAGCCACCATGCTTCTACATCTGCACTGCTTGCTGTTTGGGGGTATGAGGCTGGGTTTCTGTTTAAGCACTTTGTGACAACTGCTGATGTAAAAAGGGCTTTATAAATACATTTGATTGATTATACTGAAGCCGTTCCTCTCAAGAACTAATGATTTCAATGAGTTAAATGAATTAAATGGAAAAGCTTTTCTCTAGACATGTATAGGTTATTATTAGCTATATAGCAGTGGCGGTTCTAGACCATTTCAACTGGGGGGGACCAAGCTGGGTCCAGTTGTTCTGTTAGAGGGGCCAAGCTGGGTCCAGTTGTACTGTTAGAGGGGCCAGTTACATTAGACGTTATTGTTGTCATATCGTTTTCTTCACTGCATTGCAGGCATTAGCAGGCAAAAGACCATGTTCATAATCATTAGTGTTCCGCGTTGCCACTGTCTAATAACGGATGTAAAAAAAAAGAACGATAGCAAAAATTTGTTATGTAAAAATTATTTCATACTCCACATTTAGGGGGGCCACAAGGGGGTCCAAAATTGTTGTCACAGGGGCACTGCCCCCCCCCCCCCCAGAACCGCCCCTGCTATATAGATAATCTGTTTGAGACATGTAGAGGTTATCATTAGCTATATAGATAATCTGCTTGAGACATGTATAGGTTATCATTAGCTATATAAATAATCTGTTTGAGACATGTATAGGTTATCATTAGCTATATAGATAATCTGTTTGAGACATGTATAGGTTATCATTAGCTATATAGATAATCTGCTTGAGACATGTATAGGTTATCATTAGCTATATAGATAATCTGCTTGAGACATGTATAGGTTATCATTAGCTATATAAATAATCTGTTTGAGACATGTATAGGTTATCATTAGCTATATAGATAATCTGCTTGAGACATGTATAGGTTATCATTAGCTATATAGATAATCTGCTTGAGACATGTATAGGTTATCATTAGCTATATGGATAATCTGCTTGAGACATGTATAGGTTATCATTAGCTATATAGATAATCTGCTTGAGACATGTATAGGTTATCATTAGCTATATGGATAATCTGCTTGAGACATGTATAGGTTATCATTAGCTATATGGATAATCTGCTTGAGACATGTAGAGGTTATCATTAGCTATATGGATAATCTGCTTGAGACATGTAGAGGTTATCATTAGCTATATAGATAATCTGTTTGAGACATGTATAGGTTATCATTAGCGATATAGATAATCTGCTTGAGACATGTAGAGGTTATCATTAGCTATATGGATAATCTGCTTGAGACATGTAGAGGTTATCATTAGCTATATAGATAATCTGTTTGAGACATGTAAAGGTTATCATTAGCTATATAGATAATCTGCGTGATCTTCTACAACTCCAGTCTGATTTTATTGTGTTTGTTAATTAGTTATAATTAGTTGTAATGAGTTAAATTAGTAAAATTGAATGGCTTCTCTCTAGACATGCAAAGTTTAGAATATACAGTACAGTTTGGGATTATCTATGTCACTTCCGCAATTTAAATTCTTATTTTGAGTCGCAATTTTTTTTTCCTGCAACATTTTGATTATAACACTTTAATTCAAATGGAGATTAAAAAAAAAAGTAGACAGTTACTCACTAAAGACCATATGAAGACGTATTGTTTAACTGTCAAGTATATTAGGGTTTTTCAAATTAAATTATACATAAAAATGTATCTCCAGGACGCTTGACAAATGCTACTGTTTTGATGCTTTGAATAAACAATTGCTATAGGAGTACGTTTCCCAAACTTGGTCCTCGGGACCCCGAGGGTTGCACATTTCGCTTTGCCTCTAACACTACCAACGCTTGATAATTAGTTGATTATTTGAATTAGCTGTGTTAGTGCTAGGACAAAAAACAAGGACCGAGTTTCACGTGAGCACTGTATTAAACTATTATTTTTATGAACATTTTTAAAACATAAATAATATTAACTCTAATTTATCGTGAACCATAACAATCTTTTTTTCCTATTTACAGTAGACACACTCTTCTGGTACATTAACAAATATACACACACACGCACACACACACACACACACACACACACACACACACACACACACACACATCATTTTACAGTACTTGTGCAGCGGTTTGGTAAAACGGTTTGGTAAAACCGCTGCAGGCAGAGTTGGAAAGTGGTTGTCTGGCTGTCATTCCGGTAGTCTAGTAGCTCGGGGGGGGGGGGGGGGACCCTGGTCCTAATGAAGAGAGTGGTGGGACGATCGGCCCTGGACTGCCGTCTCCCCAACACCCCTCCTGCCAAGGCTAGGTAAGGTTCTACTTGCACTGTGCGGTCAGCCGGACAGCCTTGCACTCCCAATTGGTTTGGCAGCAAAATTAAAGAAATATATAAAGCAAATTGTCTCTCTGATGAAACTTACAGAACCCTAACGTCGGAGCAGAAATATAGAGATAGATAACTTTGCCCACTGTGAGGAAAAAAGTGATTTAACATTTAATGTCAAAACCTCACTGCTTTCAATTTCTTAAAAAATGGAGGAAACAAAGGATGAATTGATAATATATTAAAAAAAAAGAGTACAAGAGAAAAGAGAGAGAGAAGAGTGCTGCACCTACCGGTCCTGAGAACAGAGGGGGACACACCGCTCAGGAACATCCATCACAGTCCAGCTTAAGCATTCCAGAAAGAATCAGTTCATCCTCATGACTTCCTGTGAGCAGTCCGTCAATCTGTCAGCGGTCTCTTCACACCTCTGTCCTGTCTTGTCCTGCTCCTCACTAGAAAAACACTTCTGGCTCGGCTAGACACACTGCGCTACTCACAGGTACTGTACCGCAGGTTGGGTGTGTATCTGTTTGAGTGTCAGAGGAGGAAGATAGAGAGGAAACAGAGAGAGAGAGAGAGAGGAAGAAAGAAGAAAGAAAGAGAGAGAGGAAGAAAGGAGAGAGAAAGAGAGAGAGAGAGAGAGAGAGAGAGAGGAAACAGAGAAAGAGAGACAGATGGTGGGGAAGAAAGAGTGCAAGAGACAGATGAGAAGAAAAGGATAAAAGAGGAATACGGAGAGACAGAAAGCGAGAGAGAGAGAGAGAGAGAGAGATGGGTAGAGAGAGCAACAGTGAGAGTGTGAGAGCGCAGCGCACTAAGACTGAGGTAGTCAGTGAGAAAGTGGATTGACTGTCTCCATAGCAGGGACAGAGGCTCTTTAAGACGGGGGGGATATAGAACAGCTGCTGTTGGCTGGCTGGCTGGGAGGGGGCCGGCCTTATAGCGGCCAAGGGGGTTGGCAATTGACAACAGGGGGAGGGGCTAACCGAGTCCAGCAATTCACAAGGGTGTGTGTGTACAGTAGTGTGTGTATATACAGATACTGTACACACACACACACACACACACACACACAACCCACATCCATGAAGACTACACACTATCATTATAAGTGCCAATTATTTACTTGAATTAGTTTAAACCAATTCAATGTCAAATAAAGGAGAGAATATAGGGATCTCCTCCCACTTCCAACTCTCCCCTTCTGACTCTCCCCCTTCTGACTCTTCCCCTTCCGACTCTCCCCTTTCCGACTCTCCCCCTTCCGACTCTCCCCCTTCTGACTCTCCCCCTTCCGACTCTCCCCCTTCCGACTCTCCCCCTTCTGACACTCCCCCTTCTGACTCTCCCCCTTCTGACTCTCCCCCTTCTGACTCTCCCCCTTCTGACTCTCCCCCTTCTGACACTCCCCCTTCTGACTCTCCCCCTTCCGACTCTCCCCTTTCCGACTCTCCCCCTTCCGACTCTCCCCCTTCCGACTCTCCCCCTTCCGACACTCCCCCTTCTGACTCTCCCCCTTCTGACTCTCCCCCTTCTGACTCTCCCCCTTCTGACTCTCCCCCTTCTGACACTGAACACAACAACCTGCAAAAAAAAAGTGTTATTTTTCACAGCATCTGTTTAGTCTTACATATTTAGAATATGATTACATATCGTATTGAATGAATTGTGAATAGTGATGAGTGAGAAAGTTACAGACGAATAAAAACCCCTTTCCCCCAAGACAAGTTCTCATCATTACAATAACAGGGGAGGGTAGCATTTTTTGGTGGATATGATATTTGTGCATCTGTAACTTTCTCTCTCATCATTATCCACAATTTATTCAGGATTATCCGTAATCACTTGCACATTAATGTAGAAGTGTTTAGAAACATATTCTATTCTTATTTACAATACAAGTTTTGTCCAAAATGACACAATACATTACTTAACATTAATTTCTATTGGGCACAAAATAATCTGAAACACAACCAAAAACAAACAGCGAATGCATCTAACAGGTCTGTAGAGTCACAAGTCAGATGTAACCATTACATGCTATGAATATAGGACCAAACACTCAACTTTTTACTACTTTAATACACATCTCTTTTTGGTCCCCTAAAATGGGGGGGGGGCATATACAAAAAGTGCTGTAATTTCTAAATGATTCATGGATGAAAATACCCTCAAATTAGAGCTAACAGCCTGCACTTTAACCTCATAGTCATTGTATCATTTTAAATCTAAAGTGCTGGAGAACAGTGCCAAAATAAGACAAAAATGCTTTACTGCCCCAGTAATTACGGAGGGCACTGTATATCAGAACTAGTGTAAGGGAACAACCTGGACGCAGAGTTATTATTAATTAACACTTTAAAATGGGGGAAAGAAGTAGACAGTTACTGTCTGAAGACCATATAAAAAACAATTGTTTAACTGTTAAATATACACTACGTATACAAAAGTATGTGGACACACTTTCAAATTAGTGGATTCGGCTATTTCAGCCACAACCGTTGCTGCCAGGTGTATAAAATCGAGCACCCAACCATGCAATCTCCATAGACAAACACTAGCTGTAGAATTGGAGCGGGTAGAGAGTTTCAAGTTCCTTGGTATCCACATCACCAACAAACTATCATGGTCCAAACACACCAATACAGTTGTGAAGAGGGCACATCAACACCTTTTCCGCCTCAGGAGACTGAAAAGATTTGGCATGGGTCCCCAGATCCTCAAAATGTTTTACAGATTCACCGCCGAGAGCATCCTGACTGGTTGCATCACCGCCTGGTATGACAACTGCTCGGCATCTGAACGTAAGGCGCTACAGAGGGTAGTGCGTACAGCCCAGTACATCCCTGGGGCCAAGCTTCCTGACATCCAGGACCTATGTAATAGGCGATGTCAGAGGAAGCCCCAAAAAATTGGCAAAGACTCCAGTCACCCAAGTCATAGACTGTTCCCCCCGCTACCGCACGGCAAGCGGTACCGGACCGCCAAGTCTAGGACCAAAAGGCTCCTTAAGCTTCTACCCCCAAGCCATAAGACTGCTGAACAATTAATCAAATGGCCACCCAGACTATTTACATTGACCCCCTCCCCCTTGTTTTTACACTGCTGCTACTCGCTGTTTATTATCTATGCATAGTCACTTTACAAATGACCTTGACTAACCTCTACCTGTATATGTAAATATATTGTGTTCATTTTTTACATTTTATTTTTTACTTTAGTTTATTTAGTAAATATTTTCATAACTCTATTTCTTGAACTGCATTGTGGGTTAAGTGCTTGTAAGTAAGCATTTCACGGTAAGGTCTACACCTATTGTATTCGGCGCATGTGACAAATACATTTGGATTTGATTTGATGGCCTTACTGAAGAAGTCTATGACTTTCTACGTGGCACCGTCATAGGATGCCACCTTTCCAATAATACTTTTCGTCAAATTTCTGCCCTTCTAGAGCTGCCCCGGTCAACTGTAAGTTCTGTTATTGTGAAGTGGAAACGTCTAAGAGCAACAACGGCTCAACCACTAAGTGGTAGGCCACACAAGCTCACCGAACGGGATCGCCGAGTGCTGAAGTGCGTAGTGCGTAAAAATCGTCTGTCCTCGGTTGCAACGTTAACTACCGAGTTCCAAACTGCCTTTAGAAGCAACATCAGCACAATAACTGTTCGTCGGGAGCTTCATGAAATGGGTTTCCATGGCCGAGCAGCCGCACACAAGCCTAAGATCACCATGCGCAATGCCAAGCGTCGGCTGGAGTGGTGTATGGCTGGACTGGAGCAGTGGAAAACGCGTTCTCTGGAGTGATGAATCACGCTTCACCACCAGACAGTTCAACGGACAAATCTGGATTCGGCGGATGCCAGGAAAAGGCTACCTGCCCCAGTGCATAGTGCCAACTGTAAAGTTTGGTGGAAGAGGAATAATGGTATGGGGCTGTTTTTCAAGCTTCGGGCTAGGCCCCTTAGTTCCAGTGGAGGGAAATCATAACGCTACAGCATACGATGACATTCTAGACATTTCTGTGCTTCCAACTTTGTGGGAACAGCTTGGGGAAGGCCCTTTCATGTTTTAGCATGACAATGTTCACATGCACAAAGCAAGGTCCATACAGAAATGGTTTGTTGAGATCGGTATAGAAGAACTTGACTGGCCTGCACAGAGCCCTGACCTCAACCCCATCAAACACCTTTGGGATGAATTGGAACGCTGACTGTGAGCCAGGCCTAATTGCTCAAAATCAGTTCCGGACCTCACTAATGCTCTTGTGGCTGAATGGAAGCAAGTCCCCACAGCAATGTTCCAACATCTAGTGGAAAGCCTTCCCAGAAGAGTGGAGGCTGTTATAGCAGCAAATGGGCGACCATTTGGGGGGGGGGGGATACCTAGTCAGTTGTGCAACTGAATGCCTTCAACTGAAATGTGTCTTCCACCTTTTTTTTAACCATGTTTTCTCCCCAATTTCTTGGTATCCAATTGGTAGTTGCAGCCTTGTCTCATTGCTGCAACTCTCGTACGGACTCGGGAGAGGCAACGGTCAAGATCCGTGCATCCTCCGAAACCCAACCCAACCAAACCCAACCCAACCAAGCCGCACTGCTTCTTGACACAATGCCCACTTAACCGGGAAGTTAGCCGCACCAATGTGTTGGAAGAAACACCATACACCGCCAGCCACAGGAGTCACTGGTGCGTGATGGTACAAGGACATCCCTACCAGCCAAACCCTCCCCTAACCAGGACAACACTGGGCCAATTGTGCACTGCCCCATGGGTCTCAAAATGAAAACAGGGAAGATCAGTTAAAGGATTGTTATTTTAGAAGTCAAACAGGAAGAGCCAACTAAAGGTGTTACTCGTCGCCAACTGGAGTACTGGGTTAGCCACTCTTAAATATCACAGGTGAAGCTCCTTCTGACTAAAGAGATGTAAAGGTGTAAAGGTGTACAGTCGTGGCCAAAAGTTTTGAGAATGACACAAATATACATTTTCACAAAGTCTGCTGCCTCAGTTTGTATGATGGCAATTTGCATATACTCCAGAATGTTATGAAGAGTGATCAGATGAATTGCAATTAATTGCAATGTCCCTCTTTGCCATGCAAATGAACCCAACAAAACATTTCCACTGCATTTCAGCCCTGCCACAAAAGGACCAGCTGACATCATGTCAGTGATTCTCTCGTTAACACAGGTGTGAGTGTTGACGAGGACAAGGCTGGAGATCACTCTGTCATGCTGATTGAGTTCGAATAACATACTGGAAGCTTCAAAAGGAGGGTGGTGCTTGGAATCATTGTTCTTCCTCTGTCAACCATGGTTACCTGCAAGGAACCACGTGCCGTCATCATTGCGTTGCACAAAAAGGGCTTCACAGGCAAGGATATTGCTGCCAGTAAGATTGCACCTAAATCAACCATTTATCGGATCATCAAGATCTTCAAGGAGAGTGGTTCAATTGTTGTGAAGAAGGCTTCAGGGCGCCCAAGAAAGTCCAGAAAGCGCCAGGACCATCTCCTAAAGTTGATTCAGCTGCGGGATTGGGGCACCACCAGTACAGAGCTTGCTCAGGAATGGCAGCAGGCAGGTGTGAGTGCATCTGCATGCACAGTGAGGCGAAGACTTTTGGGGGATGGCCTGGTGTCAAGAAGGGCAGCAAAGAAGCCACTTCTCTCCAGGAAAAACATCAGGGACCGACTGATATTCTGCAAAAGGTACAGGGATTGGACTGCTGAGGACTGGGGTAAAGTCATTTTCTCTGATGAATCCCCTTTCCAATTGTTTGAGGCATCCGGAAAAAAGCTTGTCCGGAGAAGACAAGGTGAGCGCTACCGTCAGTCCTGTGTCATGCCAACAGTAAAGCATTCTGAGACCATTCATGTGTGGCATTGCTTCTCAGCCAAGGGAGTGGACTCTCTCACAATTTTGCCTAAGAACACAGCCATGAATAAAGAATGGTACCAACACATCCTCTGAGAGCAACTTCTTCCAACCATCCAGGAACAGTTTGGTGACGAACAATGCGTTTTCCAGCATGATGGAGCAAGTTGCCATAAGGAAAAAGTATTAACTAAGTGGCTCGGGGAACAAAACATTGGTATTTTGGGTCCATGGCCAGGAAACTCCCCAGACCTTAATCCCATTGAGAACTTGTGGTCAATCCTCAAGAGGCGGGTGGACAAACAAAAACCCACAAATTCTGACAAACTCCAAGCATTGATTATGCAAGAATGGGCTACCATCAGTCAGGATGTGGCCCAGAAGTTAATTGACAGCATGCCAGGGCGGATTGCAGAAGTCTTGAAAAAGAAGGGTCAACACTGCAAATATTGACTCTTTGCATCAACTTCATGTAATTGTCAATAAAATCCTTTGATACTTATGAAATGCTTGTAATTATACTTCAGTATTTCATAGTAACATCTGACAAAAAATATCTAAAGACACTGAAGCAGCAAACTTTGTGAAAATTAATATTTGTGTCATTCTCAAAACTTTTGGCCACGACTGTAGAGGTGTAAAACATACTGCCTAACCAGGTGACACCAACTGGTGCGCCTCACGTGCTAGCGTGCTAACCTCCAACCTCGAAATATAAATGGAAAAACCAAAGCCTGTAACACATATCATACTAATTTGCATGTCCCCGATTTACCTTTACTATGTTATGTCTAGTCTATGAGACCAGGCTGATGGGAAACAGAAAATATTACAGAAAATAATTTGGTCATGACTGTGCAGCTATGCTTAAAGGGCTCAAAAGCAGCTTATAGGGGTCAAAAATCATTATTGTACGCTTTTATCTCCCCTCCCATACAGCAAGCATTTTACAGATCCCCCAACTCCTAAAGAATGACAACTATCCCATACCGCATTTCACAGTCCCCTGCGATACAAGGATATCCTCTTACTTGTCTGTGAAATCGAGAGTAAAACAAGCAGACAGGGCGGGAGGGAGGGAGGGAGGGATGGCCAAAATATGAAGGAAAAAAATGGTGATCCTCTGTTGGATCATAGCAGAGTTATATGATTTTAGTAGTGTGGCTTGAACAGAACTCATCACTGTAGTAGTGTGGCTTGAACAGAACTCACCACTGTAGTAGTGTGGCTTGAACAGAACTCACCACTGTAGTAGTGTGGCTTGAACAGAACTCACCACTGTAGTAGTGTGGCTTGAACAGAACTCACCACTGTAGTAGTGTGGCTTGAACAGAACTCACCACTGTAGTAGTGTGGCTTGAACAGAACTCACCACTGTAGTAGTGTGGCTTGAACAGAACTCACCACTGTAGTAGTGTGGCTTGAACAGAACTCACCACTGTAGTAGTGTGGCTTGAACAGAACTCACCACTGTAGTAGTGTGGCTTGAACAGAACTCACCACTGTAGTAGTGTGGCTTGAACAGAACTTGAACAGAACCATAGTTCCACAGAGTTCAGAAGTGTACAGAGATTAAATTCCCATAGTTCATAACAAATAGACAGAGAGGGATGGAATATATATATATATATATACTGCTCAAAAAATATATATATACTGCTCAAAAAAATAAAGGGAACACTTAAACAACACATCCTAGATCTGAATGAATGAAATAATCTTATGAAATACTTTTTTCTTTACATAGTTGAATGTGCTGACAACAAAATCACACAAAAATAATCAATGGAAATCCAATTTATCAACCCATGGAGGTCTGGATTTGGAGTCACACTCAAAATTAAAGTGGAAAACCACACTACAGGCTGATCCAACTTTGATGTAATGTCCTTAAAACAAGTCAAAATGAGGCTCAGTAGTGTGTGTGGCCTCCACGTGCCTGTATGACCTCCCTACAACGCCGGAGCATGCTCCTGATGAGGTGGCGGATGGTCTCCTGAGGGATCTCCTCCCAGACCTGGACTAAAGCATCCGCCAACTCCTGGACAGTCTGTGGTGCAACGTGGCGTTGGTGGATGGAGCGAGACATGATGTCCCAGATGTGCTCAATTGGATTCAGGTCTGGGGAACGGGCGGGCCAGTCCATAGCATCAATGCCTTCCTCTTGCAGGTACTGCTGACACACTCCAGCCACATGAGGTCTAGTATTGTCTTGCATTAGGAGGAAGCCAGGGCCAACCGCACCAGCATATGGTCTCACAAGGGGTCTGAGGATCTCATCTCGGTACCTAATGGCAGTCAGGCTACCTCTGGCGAGCACATGGAGGGCTGTGCGGCCCCCCAAAGAAATGCCACCCCACACCATGACTGACCCACCGCCAAACCGGTCATGCTGGAGGATGTTGCAGGCAGCAGAATGTTCTCCACGGCGTCTCCAGACTCTGTCACGTCTGTCACATGTGCTCAGTGTGAACCTGCTTTCATCTGTGAAGAGCACAGGGCGCCAGTGGCGAATTTGCCAATCTTGGTGTTCTCTGGCAAATGCCAAACGTCCTGCACGGTGTTGGGCTGTAAGCACAACCCCCACCTGTGGACGTCGGGCCCTCATACCACCCTCATGGAGTCTGTTTCTGACCGTTTGAGCAGACACATGCACATTTGTGGCCTGCTGGAGGTCATTTTGCAGGGCTCTGGCAGTGCTTCTCCTGCTCCTCCTTGCACAAAGGCAGAGGTAGCGGTCCTGCTGCTGGGTTGTTGCCCTCCTACGGCCTCCTCCACGTCTCCTGATGTACTGGCCTGTCTCCTGGTAGCGCCTCCATGCTCTGGACACTACGCTGACAGACACAGCAAACCTTCTTGCCACAGCTCGCATTGATGTGCCATCCTGGATGAGCTGCACTACCTGAGCCACTTGTGTGGGTTGTAGACTCCGTCTCATGCTAACACTAGAGTGAAAGCACCGCCAGCATTCAAAAGTGACCAAAACATCAGCCAGGAAGCATAGGAACTGAGAAGTGGTCTGTGGTCACCACCTGCAGAACCACTCCTTTATTGGGGGTGTCTTGCTAATTGCCTATAATTTCCACCTGTTGTCTATTCCATTTGCACAACAGCATGTGAAATGTATTGTCAATCAGTGTTGCTTCCTAAGTGGACAGTTTGATTTCACAGAAGTGTGATTGACTTGGAGTTACATTGTGTTGTTTAAGTGTTCCCTTTATTTTTTTGAGCAGTGTATATATATCGCTGTATTGCTGCAGAATGCTGTGGTAGCCTTGCTGGTTAAGTGTGCCTTGAATTCTAAATAAATCACCAACAGTCACCAGCAAAGAACCACCACACCATCACACCTCCTCCTCCATGCTTCACGGTGGGAACCACACATGCGGAGATCATCCGTTCACCTACTCTGCTTCTCACAAAGATATATTTGGATTTGTTTAACACGTTTTTGGTTACTACATGATTCCGTATGTATTATTTCATGGTGTTGATTATTCTACAATGTAGAAAATAGTAAAGAATTAAGAAAAACCTTTGAATGAGTAGGTGTTCAAAACGTTTGACTGGTACTGTGTATGTTTTCTAAATATTGATCCTCTGTTCATAGCTGTCTTATATTGCGGTAGTAGTGGTGTGGGGGCTGTGCTTTGGCAAAGTGGGTGGGGTTATATCCTGCCTGTTTGGCCCTGTCCGGTGGTTTCATCGGATGGGGCCACAGTGTCTCCTGACCCCTCCTGTCTCAGCCTTCAGTATTTATGCTGCTGTAGTTTATGTGTCGGGGGGCTAGGGTCAGTCTGTTACATCTGGAGTATTTCTCTTGTCTTATCCGATGTCCTGTGTGATAAATATGCTCTCTCTAATTCTCTCTTTCTCTCTTTCTTTCTCTCGGAGGACCTGAGCCCTAGGACCATGCCTCATGACTACCTAGCATGATGACTCCTTGCTGTCCCCAGTCCACCTGGCCATGCTGCTGCTCCAGTTTCAATTGTTCTGGAACCCTGACCTGTTCACCGGACGTGCTACCTGTCCCAGACCTGCTGTCCCAGACCTGCTGGAACCCTGACCTGTTCATCGGACGTGCTACCTGTCCCAGACCTGCTGTTTTCAACTCTCTAGAGACAGCAGGAGCGGTAGAGATACTCTCAAAGATCGGCTATGAAAAAGCCAACTGACACTTACTCTTGAGTTGCTGACTTGTTGCACCCTCGACAACTACTATGATTATTATTATTTGACCACGCTGGTCATTTATGAACATTTGAACATCTTGGCCATGTGCTGTTATAATCTCCACCCGGCGCAGCCAGAAGAGGACTGGCCACCCCTCATAGCCTTGTTCCTCTCTAGGTTTCTTCCTAGGTTTTGGCCTTTCTAGGGAGTTTTTCCTAGCCATCGTGCTTCTACACCTGCATTGGTTGCTGTTTGGGGTTTTAGGCTGGGTTTCAGATATCAGCTGATGTAAGAAGGGCTATATAAATACATTTGATTTGATCTTGATTAGTGTGTTGTGAATGGAAGTCAATTAGTTCAAAACAAACGGACATGTAGCGATGGACAATTTTTTTTAGATGACTGGAGTTCCAGAGTATCCTCTATTCAGAACTAGATAGATGACTGGAGTTCCAGAGTATCCTCTATTCAGAACTAGATAGATAGATGACTGGAGTTCCAGAGTATCCTCTATTCAGAACTAGATAGATAGATGACTGGAGTTCCAGAGTATCCTCTATTCAGAACTAGATAGATTGATGACTGGAGTTCCAGAGTATCCTCTATTCAGAACTAGATAGATAGATGACTGGAGTTCCAGAGTATCCTCTATTCAGAACTAGATAGATAGATGACTGGAGTTCCAGAGTATCCTCTATTCAGAACTAGATAGATAGATGACTGGAGTTCCAGAGTATCCTCTATTCAGAACTAGATAGATAGATGACTGGAGTTCCAGAGTATCCTCTATTCAGAACTAGAGAGATGACTGAGGTTCCAGAGTATCCTCTATTCAGAACTAGATAGATGACTGGAGTTCCAGAGTATCCTCTATTCAGAACTAGATAGATGACTGGGGTTCCAGAGTATCCTCTATTCAGAACTAGATAGATGACTAGAGTTCCAGAGTATCCTCTATTCAGAACTAGATAGATGACTGGAGTTCCAGAGTATCCTCTATTCAGAACTAGATAGATGACTGGAGTTCCAGAGTATCCTCTATTCAAAACTAGATAGATAGATGACTGGAGTTCCAGAGTATCCTCTATTCAGAACTAGATAGATAGATGACTGGAGTTCCAGAGTATCCTCTATTCAGAACTAGATAGATAGATGACTGGAGTTCCAGAGTATCCTCTATTCAGAACTAGATAGATAGATGACTGGGGTTCCAGAGTATCCTCTATTCAGAACTAGATAGATGACTGGAGTTCCAGAGTATCCTCTATTCAGAACTAGATAGATGACTGGAGTTCCAGAGTATCCTCTATTCAGAACTAGATAGATGACTGGAGTTCCAGAGTATCCTCTATTCAGAACTAGATAGATGACTGGAGTTCCAGAGTATCCTCTATTCAGAATAGATAGATGACTGGAGTTCCAGAGTATCCTCTATTCAGAACTAGATAGATGACTGGAGTTCCAGAGTATCCTCTATTCAGAACTAGATAGATGACTGGAGTTCCAGAGTATCCTCTATTCAGAACTAGATAGATGACTGGGGTTCCAGAGTATCCTCTATTCAGAACTAGATAGATGACTGGAGTTCCAGAGTATCCTCTATTCAGAACTAGATAGATGACTGGGGTTCCAGAGTATCCTCTATTCAGAACTAGATAGATGACTGGAGTTCCAGAGTATCCTCTATTCAGAACTAGATAGATGACTGGAGTTCCAGAGTATCCTCTATTCAGAACTAGATAGATGACTGGAGTTCCAGAGTATCCTCTATTCAGAACTAGATAGATGACTGGAGTTCCAGAGTATCCTCTATTCAGAATAGATAGATGACTGGAGTTCCAGAGTATCCTCTATTCAGAACTAGATAGATGACTGAAGTTCCAGAGTATCCTCTATTCAGAACTAGATAGATGACTGGGGTTCCAGAGTATCCTCTATTCAGAACTAGATAGATGACTGGAGTTCCAGAGTATCCTCTATTCAGAACTAGATAGATGACTGGAGTTCCAGAGTATCCTCTATTCAGAATAGATAGATGACTGGAGTTCCAGAGTATCCTCTATTCAGAACTAGATAGATGACTGGAGTTCCAGACTATCCTCTATTCAGAACTAGATAGATGACTGGAGTTCCAGAGTATCCTCTATTCAGAACTAGATAGATGACTGGGGTTCCAGAGTATCCTCTATTCAGAACTAGATTGATAGATGACTGGAGTTCCAGAGTATCCTCTATTCAGAACTAGATAGATAGATGACTGGAGTTCCAGAGTATCCTCTATTCAGAACTAGATAGATGACTGGGGTGAAGTGTCCATAGTTCAGCAACCCCCATCTTTCTGATCAATAGCAAGCCCATCACACGGTCCTATTGATCTCTGTGTCGTTATGTCTCCAGGCCGGGACAAATGGACAGATTCTTACTCAAACAACTCTTTTACATAAATGGACAAAAATGTGACCTCTTTTTTCATGTCAGTGTTTATCAGAACCAAACGAAACAGAAAGTGGATTGGTTTAATAGAAAGGCAATGGTATTCATAATTCAATGTTTGATCGATAGGGAGATTTAATGTACTCTGGAAATGAGGCCAGGCAGAGGGAAATCAAAGATATTCTGGTTGGATGAAGACATCCAGACATGGCTAATCAATAAGGGAGATTTGTTTTTGTTTCAGGGATGGAGATATCTTTTCCTGGTCGACAAAGAGATCAAATAGAGGACATATCATTTCATCCTTCGTTGGCTGCAAAAGATAGTTGAGAACGTGAGATAACAGGTAGATCAAAATGTATATAATCGTCAAAAGAATATTGATACATATGAATAGAGTAACGGTAGATTGCTAAAATGATTGACTTGTTCACAGAAAATGAGGGGCATGTAAAATGATCCAGTGTTGGCCAGGGTGGTGGCCGTGCAACAAGACTTAGACAAGTGGGTTTATCTTCCTCTCCTCTGCTCTGACAGGCTAACTTAGAGTCAGAGAGACAGAGTGAGATAGAGAGTGAGATAGAGAGAGGGAGGGAGGGAGGGAGGGAGGGAGGGAGGGAGGGAGGGAGGGAGAGAGAGAGAGAGAGGGGGAGAGAGAGAGAGAGTGAGATAGAGAGTGGGAGGGAGGGAGGGAGGGAGAGAAGAGGGGGAGAGAGAGAGAGACAGAGTGAGATAGAGAGTGAGATAGAGGGAGGGAGGGAGGGAGGGAGAGAGAGGGAGAGAGAGAGAGAGAGAGGGAGAGAGAGAGAGACAGAGTGAGATAGAGGGAGGGAGGGAGGGAGGGAGGGAGGGAGGGAGGGAGGGAGGGAGAGGGGGAGAGAGAGAGAGACAGAGTGAGATAGAGAGGGAGATAGAGGGAGGGAGGGAGGGAGGGAGGGAGGGAGGGAGGGGGAGAGAGAGAGAGAGAGAGAGGGGGAGAGAGAGAGAGAGGGGGAGAGAGAGAGAGAGAGAGAGAAAGAAAAAAGAGAGAGAGGTCTATGTGATACATGGAATCTGACAGGAAATCCATAGGCCTGGCAGTACTGTCTGTAATCCCACCATCACGCTACCGACCAATGAAGCGACCCTAATCCAATCATTTAGTCTGTATTTACCCACAACAGATTTTCAGCCCAAAACGTGAAGCCAGGATTGGCTTTTCAAACAGAACACAGTAGGGACATAGTAGGGTGGTTTAGAGAGGGAGTTAGATACTGTACTGTACATATGGTGGTTTCGAGAGGGGTTTAGATACTGTATATAGGGTGGTTTAGCCATAGCCGCAGGAAGTAGGGGGTGCTGAGGGTGCTGTTTGCAGTGTGGGCAACCTCCCCTCCCCCGTTGACAAAACATTCCCCCCTTTTTGAAGAAAGATATCGCACCACACCCAAACTACTTCGCATGACTATGCGTTTAGATTGTGTAGTTTATTAGGATCCCCATTAACTACTGAACATGCAGCAGCTACTCTTCCTGGGTACATTAACTACTGAACATGCAGCAGCTACTCTTCCTGGGGTCCATTAACTACTGAATATGCAGTAGCTACTCTTCCTGGGGTCCATTAGATACTGAACATGCAGCAGCTACTATTCCTGGGGTCCATTAACTAATGAACATGCAGCAGCTACTCTTCCTGGGGTCCATTAACTACTGGACATGCAGCTGCTACTCTTCCTGGGGTCCATTAACTACTGAATATACAGCAGCTACTCTTCCTGGGGTCCATTAACTACTGAATATGCAGTAGCTACTCTTCCTGGGGTCCATTAGATACTGAACATGCAGCAGCTACTCTTCCTGGGGTCCATTAACTGCTGAACATGCAGCAGCTACTCTTCCTGGGGTCCATTAACTACTGTACATGCAGCAGCTACTCTTCCTGGGGTTCATTAACTACTGTACATGCAGCAGCTACTCTTCCTGGGGTTCATTAACTACTGAACATGCAGCAGCTACTCTTCCTGGGGTTCATTAGATACTGAACATGCAGCAGCTACTCTTCCTGGGGTTCATTAACTACTGAACATGCAGCAGCTACTCTTCCTGGGGTTCATTAACTACTGTACATGCAGCAGCTACTCTTCCTGGGGTTCATTAACTACTGAACATACAGCAGCTACTCTTCCTGGGGTTCATTAACTACTGTACATGCAGCAGCTACTCTTCCTGGGGTTCATTAACTACTGTACATGCAGCAGCTACTCTTCCTGGGGTTCATTAACTACTGAACATGCAGCAGCTACTCTTCCTGGGGTTCATTAGATACTGAACATGCAGCAGCTACTCTTCCTGGGGTTCATTAACTACTGAACATGCAGCAGCTACTCTTCCTGGGGTTCATTAACTACTGTACATGCAGCAGCTACTCTTCCTGGGGTTCATTAACTACTGAACATACAGCAGCTACTCTTCCTGGGGTTCATTAACTACTGTACATGCAGCAGCTACTCTTCCTGGGGTTCATTAACTACTGTACATGCAGCAGCTACTCTTCCTGGGGTTCATTAACTACTGAACATGCAGCAGCTACTCTTCCTGGGGTTCATTAACTACTGAACATGCAGCAGCTACTCTTCCTGGGGTCTACATAAAACATACAAATACATGACAAAGTACAAAACAGCTATTGACAAAAACAACATAAGATATTACATTCAATTCTAAATAAAAAATGAAATATAAGTTATATATTGGAAAGACACCAAGAGACAAACAATACTATTTACACACTTCATAATGATTCATATTCTTTTATACAGTACGGTCAAATTAGATCTTTAGACAGAGGAGAGGCGCTGTGATAAAATGTTTTTTAATCTGTTTTTTTAAAGCTAAAATTGCTTTTAGCCTGAGTAACCTCTGGTGGCAGAGCATTCCACGATGACATGGCTCTATAAATAACTGAGCGACACATTAAATCTGTTTTTGGTTTGGGTACCGTGAAGAAAGCCATAGTGGCGTATGTATATCTGTTTGAAGTGAATGCAAATAGATTAAACAAGTGGTTAGGCATTTTCAACACACAAATGCTTCTTAACCTTTATCTAACTAGGCAAGTCAGTTACGAACAAATTATTTTTTACAATGATGGCCTACCCCGGCCAAACCCTACCCTAAACTGGACAACACTGGGCCAAATGTTTGCCGCCCTATGGGACTCCCAATCACGGCCGGCTGTGATACAGCCAGGGATTGAACCAGTGTTGTGACGCCTCTAGCACTGCGATGCAGTGGCTTAGATCGCTGCGGCACTCGGGAACCCTCAAATATAACTAGGGATAAAGTGACTAGGCAACAGGATAGATAACAAACAGTAGCAGCAGCGTATGTGATGAGTCAAAAGAGTTAGTGCGAAAGGGTGAATGCAGATAGTCTGGGTAGCTATTTGGTTAACCATTTAACCGTCTTATGGCTTGCTGAGGGACCTGTTAGTTCCAGACTTGGAGCATAGGTAACACTTGTTGTGCGGTAGCAGAGAGAACAGTCTATGACTTGGGTGGCTGCAGTCTTTGACACCGCCTGGTATAGAGGTGCTGGATGGTAGGGAGCTCGGCCCCGGTGATGTACTGGCCCGTACGTCTGTAGCGCCTTGCGGTCGGATGCCAAGCAGTTTCCATACCAAGCGGTGATGCGATCATGTCAAGATGCTCTCAATGGTGCTGTCACGCCCTGACCTTAGAGAGACTTTTTATTCTCTATTTTGGTTAGGTCAGGGTGTGACTAGGGTGGGTACTCTAGTTTTGGTATTTCTATGTTGGCCTGGTATGGTTCTCAATCAGAGACAGCTGTCTATCGTTGTCTCTGATTGGGGATCATATTTAGGCAGCCTTTTCCCAGCTGTTTATTGTGGGATCTTGTCTATGTATAGTTGCCTGTGAGCACTACATTGGCTTCATGTTTCGTTTTGCTCTGTATTGTTTTCTGTGCGTTTCACTCAAATAAATATGATGAAACCATTCCACGCTGCACCTTGGTCCGATCATTACAATGACGTTCATGACAGGTGCAGCTGTAGAACTATTTGAGGGCCGATGCCAAATCTTTTCAGCCTCCTAAGTGAGAAGAGGGGTTGTCGTGCCCTCTTCATGACCGTGTTGGTGTAATGTGGACCATAATATATCCTTAGTGGTGTGGACACGAGGAACTTGAAGGTCTCGACCCGCTCCACTACAGACCTGTTGATGTGAATGGGGGCGTGCTCGGCCCTCTGTTTCCTGTAGTCCACGATCAGCTCCTTTGTCTTGCTGACAATTAGGAAAAGGTTGTTGTCCTGCCATCACACTGCCTGGTCTTTGACCTCCTCCCTATAGGCTGTCTCATCATTGTTGGTGATCAGGCCTACCACCCTTGTGTCATCGACAATCTTAATGATGGTGTTGGAGTCATGCTTGGCCACGCAGTCATGGGTGAACAGGGAGTACAGTAGGGGACTAAGCATGGCGGATGTGTTGTTGCCTACCATCACCACCTGGGGGCAGCCCTTCAGTATGTCCAGGATCCAGTTGAAGAGGAAGGTGTTCAGTCCCAGGTGCCTTAACGTGGTGATGAGCTTGTAGGGCACTATGGTGTTGAACGCTGAGCTGTAGTAAATTAACAGCATTCTCACATAGGTGACCTAAACTCTAACTGCAGTTGAGGTTTAGGTATAAGGGGATGCTTTGAACCAAATACAATGCTTTTGGTTTTTAGATGTATTCAAGACCAGTTTATTGTTAATTACCCATTCTAAAACTGTCTAACTCTTTGCTATTGAGTCTCAGTCAGCTCACTGGCTGTAGGTACTGATGTGCAGAGTGTGCAATCTTCAGCATACAGTACATAGTCATTTTAGATTCTTGAAAGACAAGTGGCAAATCATTTGTAAAACCAGAGAAGAGCAATAGCCCAAGGGAAGTGCCCTGAGGGACACTGCACTGTACATATCTGTTGTTAGAGACGCTTCCATTGAAGAAACCTCTGTGGGTGCTATTGGATAAATAACTCTCCAACCATGTGATGGCAGGTGATGTAAAGAGTTGAGGGTTTTTTTCAATAACAAACTATGATCAATAACATCAAAGGCTGCATTGAAATCTAACAAAACAGCTTGAGAAATCATCTTATTGTCCATTTATTTTAGCCAATCATCAGTCATCTGAGTCAATACAGTAGAAGTTGAGAGTCCTTCCCGATACGCATGCTGAAAGTCAGTAGTTAACTTGTTCTCTTTAAAAAAGCATTGTATTTGTTCAAACACAATTTTCTCCAGCAGTTTGCTAAGAACAGTCAGCAAACTGATTGGGCGGCTGTTAGAGCCAGCAAAGAGGGATTCACTATTTTTATTTAGTGGAATAACTTTAGCTTCTTTCCATCCCTGTGGACACAAACACCTTTTGGCTTTGGTTAAAGACATGGCAAATAGGGGTGGCAATACAGTCTGCTACCATTCTCAATAGTTTACCATCTAGGTTGTCTATATGGTAATACAGTCTGCTACCATTCTCAATAGTTTACCATCTAGGTTGTCTATACCTGGTGGCAATACAGTCTGCTACCATTCTCAATAGTTTACCATCTAGGTTGTCTATACCTGGTGGTAATACAGTCTGCTACCATTCTCTATAGTTTACCATCTAGGTTGTCTATACCTGGTGGTAATACAGTCTGCTACCATTCTCCAATAGTTTACCATCTAGGTTGTCTATACCTGGTGGTAATACAGTCTGCTACCATTCTCAATAGTTTACCATCTAGGTTGTCTATACCTGGTGGTAATACAGTCTGCTACCATTCTCAATAGTTTACCATCTAGGTTGTCTATACCTGGTGGTAATACAGTCTGCTACCATTCTCAATAGTTTACCATCTAGGTTGTCTATACCTGGTGGTAATACAGTCTGCTACCATTCTCAATAGTTTCCCATCTAGGTTGTCTATACCTGGTGGTAATACAGTCTGCTACCATTCTCAATAGTTTACCATCTAGGTTGTCTATACCTGGTGGTAATACAGTCTGCTACCATTCTCAATAGTTTACCATCTAGGTTGTCTATACCTGGTGGTAATACAGTCTGCTACCATTCTCAATAGTTTACCATCTAGGTTGTCTATACCTGGTGGTAATACAGTCTGCTACCATTCTCAATAGTTTACCATCTAGGTTGTCTATATGGTAATACAGTCTGCTACCATTCTCTATAGTTTACCATCTAGGTTGTCTATATGGTAATACAGTCTGCTACCATTCTCCAATAGTTTACCATCTAGGTTGTCTATATGGTAATACAGTCTGCTACCATTCTCTATAGTTTACCATCTAGGTTGTCTATATGGTAATACAGTCTGCTACCATTCTCTATAGTTTACCATCTAGGTTGTCTATACCTGGTGGTAATACAGTCTGCTACCATTCTCCAATAGTTTACCATCTAGGTTGTCTATACCTGGTGGTAATACAGTCTGCTACCATTCTCTATAGTTTACCATCTAGGTTGTCTATACCTGGTGGCTTATCATTATTGATGGATAACAATCGTTTTTCCATCTCTTCCACACAAACGTGACCAAATTCAAAACAGAAATCCTTCTCTTTCATTATTAAATCTTCTGTCTTGCTGGACTGTTGGTCTCTTCTGATTGATGTGTTGTCCTGTTAGCATGGGGGGGTAGTGGGGTGGATGGTGCTGTCCTCTCTGGAAGGGGCCCGATGGTTCAGGGTGGAGCTGGCCTCTCTGGAAGGGGCCCGATGGTTCAGGGTGGAGCTGTCCTCTCTGGAAGGGGCCCGATGGTTCAGGGTGGTTCTGTCCTCTCTGGAAGGGGCCCGATGGTTCAGGGTGGAGCTGTCCTCTCTGGAGGTGGCCCAGTGGTGTAGGGTGGAGCTGGCCTCTCTGGAAGGGGCCCGATGGTTAAGGGTGGAGCTGGCCTCTCTGTAAGGGGCCCGATGGTGTATGGTGGCGCTGTCCTCTCTGGAAGGGGCCCAATGGTGTAGGGTGGTGCTGGTCCCTCTGTAAGGGGCCCGATGGTGTAGGGTGGTGCTGGTCTCTCTGTAAGGGGCCGATGGTGTAGGGTGGTGCTGGTCTCTCTGAAAGGGGCCCGGTGGTCGTGATCTTGGAGGATGTATGTCAGAGTCCAACCTTATTTTAATTTTTGCTTTGTCCCAATGTAGTTTCTTTCAGTTTCCTAGCCAACACTTTGTCACTGTTTGTTCAAGTGCAGTAGGATGTACATCAGCTAGAGGTGAATGTCACAGCGGTTCGCTAGGTAAACATTGTCCAAGAGAGCACAGCCTTTAGACAGATCAGCGTTGTTGCTCTGAATAATGTGGAAGGGCGTATCTCCACGTGGTAACAGGGTGGACTTAGTGATTATGGTGTTAGCTCTGCAGCTCTGGTTGCCACTTCATTTGTTGCTTGACACACTTTTTTTTCAAGGCACTTGCTGTTGGGCACCATGGACCTACTGACTGACATGCTAGAGAACAGCAGTTTCTCTCTGAGAAAATGTCCCATTGGAGTCACATGTGAGAGGAATGCCCCTAAATGGCAGGTAATCCAAAGAAAGAAGACGAGCATGCGGCCAGTACCTTGCAATAAACTTTAGTGAACTATTAACATCATAGATTTAGAAATTAATAACAATAATAATAATTATAATTATAAAAATAATAATACAAATAATAATAATACAAAAATATATATAATAATACAAATAATAATACAAATAATAATAATAAAATATATATATAATAATAATAATAATAATAATTTTAAAAAAGTATAATAATAAAAAAATAAAAATAAAAATAATAATAAAAACAATAATAATTTAAAAAATTATAAATAATAATAATGATAAAAATAATAGTATAAATAATAATAATAATAAAAATAATAAGGATAATGATACAAAATATAAATATAAATAATAATAATAATAATATAAATAATAATAATATATAAAATAACAATAATAATATAATAATATAGTATAATAATAGTAATAATAATAATATAAATAATAATAATAATAGAAATATAAATTATAATAATAATAGTAATAATAATAATAATATAAATAATAATAATAATAATAGTAATAATATAAATATAAATAGTAATAATAGTAATAATAACAATATAAATAATAATAAGGATAATAATATACATAATAATATACATAATAATAATTATATAAATAATAATAGTAATAATAATAATATAAATAATAATAATAATAATATAAATAATAATAGTAATAATAATATAAATAATAGTAATAATAATAACAATAATATAAATAATAATAATAATAATAATATAAATAATAATATTAATAATAATAATAATAATAATAATAATAATAATAATATTAATAATAATAATAGTAATAGTAATAATAATAATAATAATAATAATATATATCATAGGAGCAGTCTACCTAGTATATCAGGACTCACAACTGCAACGTGCTTCAACTACTAGGGTCTTCTAGCTGGATGGTATAGATAAGTCCTTCAGAAGCACATGTAGTCAGGCTCTTCAGGGTGATGGGCTTGTTTTTTTTAATATGTTTACGGGTTTTTTTGTGATTGTGCGCAACAGGAACAGTGTGCGCACGGGTAATGGTCTTTAGGGAGTGGGAGGCCATCAATGGTGTTTTGTGTAGGTGCGTCAGTTTTGTGTATAGAGTGTACCAGTTTGTATCTGAGATTGGTGTTCCTTCTGACAGCCACAAGGGGGTTTCATCATTAAAATAGTCACGTAATTTCAGGACACGCCAACGTAGGAGTTTGCATGACGTTGGGTAGGAAAGGGTTGAGTTGGTGATCAAACACACGGCTCCCACATACAAATTGACAACATAAGGGGCCATAGCGGCTCCCACATACAAATTGACAACATAAGGGGCCATAGCGGCTCCCACATACAAATTGACAACATAAGGGGCCATAGCGGCTCCCACATACACATTGACAACATAAGGGGCCATAGCGGCTCCCACATACACATTGACAACATAAGGGGCCATAGCGGCTCCCACATACAAATTGACAACATAAGGGGCCATAGCGGCTCCCACATACAAATTGACAACATAAGGGGCCATAGCGGCTCCCATCGCCACTGTTGGAGGTAGAAGTCGTTTTCGTACATTTAAAAAGTTATTGGCAAGAGCAATGGAGGCCAAAGAAGTAATGAATCCGGAGGGAGGTACAATCTCTTCTCTCCGTAGGAGAGTATGACCTATGACATCGATCGGTTATTTTTTGGGGGGGGATGTTGGTGTAAAGTGAATCTACATCAAAGGCAGTGGAGGCTGGTGAGAGGAGACGGCTCATAGTAATGACTGGAATGGAATACATGGAATGGTATCAAACACATCAAACATATGGTTTCTACGCGTTTGATGCCATTCAATTTCCTCCATTACAGACATTGCTATGAGCCGTCCTCTCCTCACCAGCCTCCACTGACGGAAGGAGACCAGAGTGACATTGAGCGTATTTGGGCGAGAGCTGATCTAACTTAAGGATAAGATCAGAAGAGTCTCTCTCATAGGAGGGCAGACATTGTGTATATGGTTTGATGTACTGTAGTAGTCTAGGAATTGTGACAGGGGTTCCAAAGGGAACGTATTACCTGGCATGATCAGTCATCCAGGGACTGGGACAGTTTTTTTGTGTATCTTAGGGACTGTGTAGGCCCTCGGTGACAGTTTGCTGGCCCTCGGTGACAGTTCGTTGGCCCTCCGTGACAGTTCGTTGGCCCTCTGTGACAGTTCGCTGGCCCTCGGTGACAGTTCGTTGGCCCTCGGTGACAGTTCGTTGGCCCTCGGTGACAGTTCGTTGGCCCTCGGTGACAGTTCGTTGGCCCTCGGTGACAGTTCGTTGACCCTCAGTGACAGTTGGTTGGCCCTCGGTGACAGTTCGTTGGCCCTCAGTGACAGTTGGTTGGCCCTCAGTGACAGTTCGTTGGCCCTCAGTGACAGTTCGCTGGCCCTCGGTGACAGTTCGTTGGCCCTCGGTGACAGTTCGCTGGCCCACGGTGACAGTTCGTTGGCCCTCGGTGACAGTTCGCTGGCCCTAGGTGACAGTTCGCTGGCCCTCGGTGACAGTTCGCTGGCCCTCGGTGACAGTTCGCTGGCCCTCGGTGACAGTTCGTTGGCCCTCGGTGACAGTTCGTTGGCCCTCGGTGACAGTTCGTTGGCCCTCGGTGACAGTTCGTTGGCCCTCAGTGACAGTTGGTTGGCCCTCGGTGACAGTTCGTTGGCCCTCAGTGACAGTTGGTTGGCCCTCAGTGACAGTTCGTTGGCCCTCAGTGACAGTTCGCTGGCCCTCGGTGACAGTTCGTTGGCCCTCGGTGACAGTTCGCTGGCCCACGGTGACAGTTCGTTGGCCCTCGGTGACAGTTCGCTGGCCCTCGGTGACAGTTCGCTGGCCCTCGGTGACAGTTCGCTGGCCCTCGGTGACAGTTCGCTGGCCCTCGGTGACAGTTCGTTGGCCCTCGGTGACAGTTCGTTGGCCCTCGGTGACAGTTCGTTGGCCCTCGGTGACAGTTCGTTGGCCCTCGGTGACAGTTCGTTGGCCCTCGGTGACAGTTCGTTGGCCCTCAGTGACAGTTCGCTGGCCCTCAGTGACAGTTCGCTGGCCCTCAGTGACAGTTCGCTGGCCCTCAGTGACAGTTCGCTGGCCCTCAGTGACAGTTCGCTGGCCCTCAGTGACAGTTCGCTGGCCCTCAGTGACAGTTGGTTGGCCCTCAGTGACAGTTCGTTGTGGGGTTTGTAGCAAGTCTCTTATAGAACGTATGATTGTTAAGTTGTCTGAGTACTTCAGTCTTGTAATTAGTATAGTATTGTGCTGTAATGGTGCATCTCTTGTCCGCTGGTCATATAACTATACTGGAGATCATTAATAGTTTGTTTGTCAGAGTGGGTAAAGTTGATCCTGACATAGTGAATAGAGGTCTCTAATTTGGCTATGTCTTTACGCACCAGTCTGTAGTCCGTGTCCACAGCTGGGTCAATGGGCCCAGGTGGAATGAACATAGATGGATGTCTGAACACTGTTTTCGTGTGTACAGAGGGTTTGCCAATCTCTAAAAAACAGTTTGAGTCGCAATGTGCGTCTGACTTTGTAGAGATCCACCTGCGTAGTGAAGGCATTGTATGTGCTAGTAGGCTATCCTTTAGACAATACAGAGTTCTGAGGTCCAGTAAGACTCTTACTTGATAGATCTGTTACGTTGCTGGCTCTGAGTAAAGGGGCATATTTGTCGAAGGGGGCTTCTATTAAGCTATATGGAATTGTTTTAAGAAGGGGGCGCGCTACTAAGCTATATGGAATTGTTTTAAGAAGGGTGGTTCGACTAAGCTATATGGCATTGTTTTAAGAAGGGGAGGGGGGTTCTATTAAGCTATATGGAATTGTTTTAAGAAGGGGGCTTTGACTAAGCTATATGGAATTGTTTTAAGAAGGTCGAACCAAGGATCATTTAGCTGTTTGATTTAGAATTTTAAGACCCCTTGATGTATCAAAAAATAAATAAATGTATTTGATGAAAAATAATTTTGAGGCCTTCTGATACTAGCCCATACAAACACATTGAATAACAGCTTCACTTCATGGAAGAACAAATAGTCCCCCCCCCCCCCCCCCCAAAAAAAAAGAATCGAAAGGAAGTTCGTTCTGAAGTGTCAGTCCTATTTCTGTGAGATATAAGAAAGAGGGGGGGGGGTTCTCCTGGTCTGACAAACACCACTCTAGCTCTGTCACCTTTCACTGCAGTTGTGCAAGAGTTACATAAACAGATATCTATAGTTTAACTGACAGATTTTTATAGGGATTTTTTTTATCATGCTAATTCAATTTCCGCAGGGGAGGGAAGATCGACCTTAGGGGGTTAAAATTAATAATCAACAACTTTTTGTTGTTGTTGATATCCACAACAACAGTCTTTTTACGCATCGGACAACAGTCAACTGCCATCACAAGCCACCTCATTGTGACAATACGGCAAACAAATCGATCTCTAATGGAAAACGTAGCTACGGCAGTGAAAGCTCCTGATATTGTGCTTTGTGAGTGTGGACAACAATCAGTGTCTTGTTGTTGAGAAGTGAAAATGGGCCCTTCATTATAAGTCAATAAATACTAATTTGCTTCTGTGGCAGAGCAGTGGAGAGCGAAGCCAAGTGGTACGTAATCTCCCCGTCAAAACAGACTAGGTGTAATTTAAACGTTATTGACGAGCGTACTGGGTCTTCTGGATGTATCCGCCCCTTCACACCAATGCATCCGAAACTGACCTCTACGTTAAATACCGATATGGAGGTTGAACAGACCTTTAGATTGTCATATACCGTGTAGAGCTAGGGGATATCACTCACACACTCTCCGTTGACAATGGGGCCGCATACTCTCGTTTCCACCAGTCTATCTATCAGCTGGAGCAGTGTGGAGAGGAGCAGTGTGGAGAGGAGCAGTGTGGAGTGGAGTGGAGCGTTGTGGAGAGGAGCGGTGTGGAGAGGAGCAGTGTGGAGAGGAGCAGTGTGGAGAGGAGCGGTGTGGAGAGGAGCAGTGTGGAGAGGAGCAGTGTGGAGAGGAGCAGTGTGGAGAGGAGCAGTGTGGAGTGGAGTGGAGCGTTGTGGAGAGGAGCGGTGTGGAGAGGAGCAGTGTGGAGAGGAGCAGTGTGGAGAGGAGCGGTGTGGAGAAGAGCAGTGTGGAGAGGAGCAGTGTGGAGAGGAGCAGTGTGGAGAGGAGCAGTGTGGAGAGGAGCAGTGTGGAGTGGAGCAGTGTGGAGAGGAGCAGTGTGGAGTGGAGCAGTGTGGAGAGGAGGAGTGTGGAGAGGAGGAGTGTGGAGAGGAGCAGTGTGGAGTGGAGCAGTGTGGAGAGGAGCAGTGTGGAGGGGAGCAGTGTGGAGTGGAGCGGTGTGGAGAGGAGCAGTGTGGAGAGGAGCAGTGTGGAGAGGAGGAGTGTGGAGTGGAGCAGTGTGGAGAGGAGCAGTGTGGAGTGGAGCAGTGTGGAGAGGAGCAGTGTGGAGAGGAGCAGTGTGGATTGGAGCAGTGTGGAGAGGAGCAGTGTGGAGAGGAGCAGTGTGGAGAGGAGCAGTGTGGAGAGGAGCAGTGTGGAGTGGAGTGGAGCGTTGTGGAGAGGAGCGGTGTGGAGAGGAGCAGTGTGGAGAGGAGCAGTGTGGAGAGGAGCGGTGTGGAGAGGAGCAGTGTGGAGAGGAGCAGTGTGGAGAGGAGCAGTGTGGAGAGGAGCAGTGTGGAGTGGAGTGGAGCGTTGTGGAGAGGAGCGGTGTGGAGAGGAGCAGTGTGGAGAGGAGCAGTGTGGAGAGGAGCGGTGTGGAGAGGAGCAGTGTGGAGAGGAGCAGTGTGGAGAGGAGCAGTGTGGAGAGGAGCAGTGTGGAGTGGAGCAGTGTGGAGAGGAGCAGTGTGGAGTGGAGCAGTGTGGAGAGGAGGAGTGTGGAGAGGAGGAGTGTGGAGAGGAGCAGTGTGGAGTGGAGCAGTGTGGAGAGGAGCAGTGTGGAGAGGAGCAGTGTGGAGTGGAGCGGTGTGGAGAGGAGCAGTGTGGAGAGGAGCAGTGTGGAGAGGAGGAGTGTGGAGTGGAGCAGTGTGGAGAGGAGCAGTGTGGAGTGGAGCAGTGTGGAGAGGAGCAGTGTGGAGAGGAGCAGTGTGGATTGGAGCAGTGTGGAGAGGAGCAGTGTGGAGAGGAGCAGTGTGGAGAGGAGCAGTGTGGAGAGGAGCAGTGTGGAGTGGGTGGATAATTGCATTAGCCACAGGGCTGTGTTAAGTTAATCAGATCGGCCAATGGGTTATTTATATTACGTGGTCCTCCTGAGGGCGATGTGTGTGTGTGTGTGTGTGTGTGTGTGTGTGTGTGTGTGTGTGTGTGTGTGTGTGTCACTCAAGCTGGGTTAATAAACTGCATTAGCCTCTATCTGCAGCTCTCTAATTTCTCATTTAACAAAACCACATGAGCAAGTGGTGTTAAGTAAGCATATTTGGCGCAGGGCTATCCCCTTTAGTAGTATTAGACACCAACAGAGAGGGAAATGTTCATGTGAAGTTAAAATGACATATTCAAAATGGGCCTTTAGTTTCCCTTGTGTAATAACAATAAACCATAAACTTCTTAGACCATGGTGTTTTCAATTCACAATTTTCTATCACAAGTTTGTGTTAGCCCGCTGAGCTAAAAACCTAGAAATTAGCCCTAGGAGCTAACACAAGTGTTCAGGTCTCAGGAAAGTTAGTCACTCAAGCGTGGCTAAACCGAACTTCCGTTACACCCAAGTCTCATTCAGGTAAACAAACTTCAAGTTGAATAATATAATGTTCTATTTGAAGAGTTTATTTTCAAAACGTTATATCCGTCACGTTTTTCACGTTTGTGTTTTTTTTTCATCAGAAATAATTGCTTCATGTATGTGTAAAATATTACTTCTCTCAGCTTTCTTTTCATAGATTTGAGATGTGCATGAAAGGTTTTTGTTGTTGTTGCAAAATGCTATATATCCATTGTTTATTACAATTAAATACAGTAATATGAGATCTGTATGTAAAATATTTTAGTAATTTAGCAAATGCTCTTATCCATTTGTACAGTTCTTTATTAAAAATGTAGCTATTTGTTACGTTTGACTGTGTTAAACCTAGCATTACTACTTCATTCTCTGAGAGGGAGGCAGGTATATTTATATATTTTTGCATTTAGCAAAAAAAAAAGCATGATTATTTGTCTCTCTGAAATATGAAACCGTCAAAGTGATAGATTTTAAACAAATACATGTCTTCCAATACCATGATTAGATCGTGAAAAAACACACCAATCTCTTTCATAATTTCTTTGAACATTAAAAGATAATTTACCAACATTTCTGAAAATTGATATATAGTGTTTTGGAATGAAACAAATTTGTATTATTTGTTGACACTGAGTCAAATCCTTATCTGCGTCCTCCGTATAACACAGGGGACGCTCCTGTAAGTTCACCTCTAAAGCCTATAGCCAGGTGGAGTCGTTGCCATGTGGGAATCGATACGTTCCTCTCAAGTTCATTGGAATGGGATAGCTAGCAAAACTCTCCCATGGTGTCAGCTTTTTGGAGCTGTGTCATGACGCTTTTGTGCACGCAGCAAGCCTTGACGCTATGGACTCTGTAGTCTATGTAAAACAGCTAGCACTGAGGGTAAGGAGGTAACACTACTCTGTTTTACCTGGCTGGAGGGTGGGTGGCTGGACAGACAGACAGACAGACAGACAGACAGACAGACAGACAGACAGACAGACAGACAGACAGACAGACAGAGTTTACAAGGGGTTATTTACATAGCAGCTAGTTTATCAGGGGTTATTTACATATCAGCTAGTTTATCTGGGGTTATTTACATATCAGCTAGTTTATCAGGGATTATTTACATATCAGCTAGTTTATCAGGGGTTATTTACATATCAGCTAGTTTATCAGGGGTTATTTACATAGCAGCTAGTTTATCAGGGGTTATTTACATATCAGCTAGTTTATCAGGGGTTATTTACATATCAGCTAGTTTATCAGGGGTTATTTACATATCAGCTAGTTTATCAGGGGTTATTTACATATCAGCTAGTTTATCAGGGGTTATTTACATATCAGCTAGTTTATCAGGGGTTATTTACATAGCAGCTAGTTTATCAGGGGTTATTTACATAGCAGCTAGTTTATCAGGGGTTATTTACATAGCAGCTAGTTTATCAGGGGTTATTTACATATCAGCTAGTTTATCAGGGGTTATTTACATATCAGCTAGTTTATCAGGGGTTATTTACATAGCAGCTAGTTTATCAGGGGTTATTTACATAGCAGCTAGTTTATCAGGGGTTATTTACATAGCAGCTAGTTTATCAGGGGTTATTTACATATCAGCTAGTTTATCAGGGGTTATTTACATAGCAGCTAGTTTATCAGGGGTTATTTACATAGCAGCTAGTTTATCTGTTAGGCGGAGCAGCACAGGGGAACCCAAGAGCAGAAAGGATGAATGAACCAAGATATTTATTGCAACACAGGGAGAGAGGAGTGCAGGCCAGAGTAAGCTTGGGTGGGTTGTAGGAAACCAGATGTGGAGGCTGGGGTTGGAGTGAGCTGGGTTGAGACAGGGTAAACAGGTCCGGAGGGAAATCAAAAGGAGTGATGGTGAGTTGAATCCAGAACAGGGTAGCAGGGTGGTGAGATGTAGAACAGGAGACTGATACAAGAGTCAGAGAGGCAAAACTGCAGTGAGAGGATAACAGGGTCAGGCAGGGAAACAGGCACAGCAGGGTAACAGGATCTTGAATAATCATAAAAGCTAGAAGCATAATACTGACTGAGCAGAGATTACGACCTGGCAGAGTGGAAGTGGCAGGACTGAGTATATGTAGAGGTCTTGATTATGGAAAGGGTTGCAGCTGGTGGGGAACTGCTCTGACTCCAGCACATCTGTCTCCAACCACACAATCACAAACACAGAGAGAGAAAGGGAGAGGGAACTGGGGGAATGGATGCAGGTCAATGAGACACCGGATATCCACTAGGGGGTGGGGCAGGAGCAGATGTGACATTATCAGGGGTTATTTGAATACAGAAGTGTTTTCTTATTCGATGTGATCAGATCATCAATAATTGACTAATAGAAAAAATATTCCTACATTTTTTATCACGGATTCATGATAATTTAGCCCACGGAGTGAAAATCCTGGGACAACAGTCGTGAGTAGCCTAATTTAATTCCATATTGTCCATTTTATTTTCACCTGTCCTGTTTTTGGGGATATGTTGTTTGTTAACGTGCTAAGTCATACTCAAATCAAAACACATTTTTATTTGATAGGTCGCCAATTAGGCTATTTGATCGGAGATATCTGTCTCATAACATTGTCATAAATATGGCCTCCAGTCTGTAGGCTACATGTCACGTCCTGACCAGTGAAAGAGGTCATTTGCCAAAGTAGAGTGGTCAGGGCGTGGCAGGGGGGTTTGTTTTGTAGGTATTTGGGGTTTTCTGTTTCTATGTGTGTTTGTTCTAGTTATCATTTTCTATGTGTTGGTTTTCATGTTCGGCCGGGTATGGTTTCCAATCAGAGGCAGGTGTCTTTCGTTGTCTCTGATTGGAAGCCATACTTAGGCAGCCTGTTTTTCCTTTGGGGTTGTGGGTAGTTGTTTTCCGTTATAGTCTTTGTACCTGACGGGACTGTGTTGGTCGTTTTTGTTATTTTGTCAAGTGTTCATTAAAAAGATTGAAAATGAGCACTATCCACCCTGCGTCTTGGTCTCCCTTTTACGACCCCTGTGACACTACAGAAAACCTACATTGGCTACTATTCTTTCTACTATTAGGCTACATGATTTATGTTAAATGGCTTCAGCGTCGGTGTAGAGCTGCAGCACTCCATGTCTCCAACAGGACACTGGGTATGGACAAGAATAAATATTTTGTGCCCCTGACTTTGCCAAAATGAGCAGGGCACTGCTTGTCATGGGGCAGAATCCGTGCTCACCTAATACGTCAGTGGATGAGAGAAGTTTTAATTGTTTTTTTTGGGACAGAATTACGTGAGATGTTATGTGTTGTTGGAGGAACGTATTGGTCAGTTTAGCTTGGAAAATGCTGCCCTTGTTAATAATCTGCCATCCTAGAGGGCCGCCTAATCCTGCCTAATGAGCGGTCAGAACGGCCCTGGGTTCCTGCTTGAATTCCTAACTCAGTACACCTGCAGGGGATTAGAAACTCTTCAATTATTAGTTCCACTCTGTGAAAAAAAACTTTAATTCAGAGCCTCATACATCATTTCAAATGATTCGCTGAGTGTTTTATAAGGTGGATAATATCTTAAAACAACTCTCTGTCCCTGAAGCATAGACTAAATAAATCTATTTTATTAATCTGTTGGGTTTATGTAGAACATTATCATAAAATATACTGTAACTCTATAGCATCAGACTGTAATGGTATTTATTAACCATCTTATGCAAACAGAGTCAATATAAACTATTAACATAAAAGGTAAAAAGGTGGATCTTTTTTTTGGCACAAAATCTCATCCTATGGTTCCTAATGTAGAGTAGGTGTATTGCAGCTTCTCTTTCCTCTAGGATCTCTTCGCGGTGGATGACTTTGAGGTCATCCCACCTCTCCATCCAACAGGGGTCACCCCTGTCTGGTTCTGTAGCTACCGCCAACACAGCAGTCACATTGCTACACGGTGAGCACAGATTTCTTACTATACCTGCCTGGAACCTTCCATATTTCCCAGTCAGCAATTTCTGCAGGATAATTTTGGCAGCCTTTAAGGATATCACTGACTTAGTAGGGGACTAAAATAACCTCTTCATGGTGGAAGATATTAGGAGGGAATAATCTTGTATACCAAAACTAGAAATCTAAATGTCGGGGACTTGGGTTGTGTTGATGAGATTAAACTTCTCTCTGAGTTTGATTCCAAAAGACTGTTTATACAACAACAACAACAAAAAATTTAATAAGAAGAGAGTTTGAGAATATATCTGAACAAGCCAGTTAAATACATTAAAACCCCATGGTGCAAATAACATTATAGAGTGACCGGGTTCTAAAAATTGCTTTGTTATACATATCCCATCAAATAAATCTGGTAAACAGTTTCAGATAGATGGCATTTGTTAGCTGCAGTGTTTGTGTGTGTGTGTGTGTGTGTGTGTGTGTGTGTGGGGGGGGGGGGGGGGTACATGGGTGGGTGCGGGTGCGTGGCTGCGCGGGTGTGTGGGTGCTTGTGTGTGCGTGCGTGTGCCTGTGTGCATGATGTGAGCGTACGTGTCTTTCTTCCTATATGTTTCCACACCCGTAGGAATCCTGTCAGCTAGCACAGCATGTATCCAGAATATCACACGGGAGTCAACAACAAACTGTATCCAGAATATCACACGGAATTCAACAACAAACTGTACCCAGAATATCACACGGGATTCAACAACAAACTGTACCCAGAATATCACACGGGATTCAACAACAAACTGTACCCAGAATATCACACGGGATTCAACAACAAACTGTACCCAGAATATCACACGGGATTCAACAACAAACTGTACCCAGAATATCACACGGGATTCAACAACAAACTGTACCCTGAATATCACATGGGATTTAACAACAAACTGTACCCTGAATATCACACGGGATTCAACAACAAACTGTACCCAGAATATCACACGGGATTCAACAACAAACTGTACCCAGAATATCACACGGGATTCAACAACAAACTGTACCCAGAATATCACACGGGATTCAACAACAAACTGTACCCTGAATATCACACGGGATTCAACAACAAACTGTACCCAGAATATCACACGGGATTCAACAGCAAACTGTACCCTGAATATCACACGGGATTCAACAACAAACTGTATCCAGAATATCACACGGGATTCAACAACAAACTATACCCAGAATATCACACGGGATTCAACAACAAACTGTACCCAGAATATCACACGGGATTCAACAACAAACTGTACCCAGAATATCACACGGGATTCAACAACAAACTGTACCCTGAATATCACACGGGATTCAACAACAAACTGTATCCAGAATATCACACGGGATTCAACAGCAAACTGTACCCTGAATATCACACGGGATTCAACAACAAACTGTACCCTGAATATCACACGGGATTCAACAACAAACTGTATCCAGAATATCACACGGGATTCAACAGCAAACTGTACCCAGAATATCACACGGGAGTCAACAACAAACTGTACCCAGAATATCACACGGGATTCAACAACAAACTGTACCCTGAATATCACACGGGATTCAACAACAAACTGTATCCAGAATATCACACGGGATTCAACAACAAACTGTACCCAGAATATCACACGGGATTCAACAACAAACTGTACCCAGAATATCACACGGGATTCAACAACAAACTGTACCCTGAATATCACACGGGATTCAACAACAAACTGTACCCAGAATATCACACGGGATTCAACAGCAAACTGTACCCTGAATATCACACGGGATTCAACAACAAACTGTATCCAGAATATCACACGGGATTCAACAACAAACTATACCCAGAATATCACATGGGATTCAACAACAAACTGTACCCAGAATATCACACGGGATTCAACAACAAACTGTACCCTGAATATCACACGGGATTCAACAACAAACTGTACCCTGAATATCACACGGGATTCAACAACAAACTGTACCCAGAATATCACACGGGATTCAACAACAAACTGTACCCAGAATATCACACGGGATTCAACAACAAACTGTACCCTGAATATCACACGGGATTCAACAACAAACTGTATCCAGAATATCACACGGGATTCAACAGCAAACTGTACCCTGAATATCACACGGGATTCAACAACAAACTGTACCCTGAATATCACACGGGATTCAACAACAAACTGTATCCAGAATATCACACGGGATTCAACAGCAAACTGTACCCAGAATATCACACGGGAGTCAACAACAAACTGTACCCAGAATATCACACGGGATTCAACAACAAACTGTACCCAGAATATCACACGGGATTCAACCAATCAATGTTGTGAAGAGATGCACAAACTTAGTAGAAAGATAGAGCATATGATAATGTGGTGAGAGAAAGTAGTGTTAAAAATCTTCTTTGGGATCAGTGTCCCTTCCACGGGACGGTTGAGCTAACGTAGGCTAATGCGATTAGCATGAGGTTGTAAGTAACAAGAACATTTCCCAGGGCATAGACATATCTGATATGGGCAGAAAACTTAAATTCTTGTTAATCTAACTGCACTGTCCAATTTACAGTAGCTATTACAGTGAAAGAATACCATGCTATTGTTTGAGGAGAGTGCACAATTTTGAACAGGACAAGTTATTAATAAACAAATTAGGCACATTTGGGCAGTCCTGATACAACATTTTGAACAGAAATGGAATGGTTCATTGGATCAGTCTAAAACTTTGCATATACACTGCTGCCAAAATCTAAATTGCACCTGGGCTGGAAAAATACATTATGGTCTTTCTCTTGTATTTCAAAGATGATGGTACAAAATTTTACAAAAGTAAAGTTGGTTTTTTTCTTTGTATTATCTTTCACCAGATCTATTGTGTTATATTCTACTACATTCCTTTCACATTTCCACAAACTTCAAAGTGTTTCCTTTCAAATGGTACCAAGAATATGAATATACTTGCTTCAGGGCCTGAGCTACAGGCAGTTGGATTTGGTTATGTCATTTTAGGCGAAAATTGAAAAAAGGGGCGGATCCTTAAGAAGTTTTAATGGCTGTGTGCTTACTGGTAACTGGAATAAGCAATTTCATAAATGAGTCAAGTGCAGAGTCTGGTTACTCCTCATTACACACCACAGACCAGCAAATATTCTTTACATCATCAACATACGAATCACGAACTTTGGTTTTCCTATATATGGCTACTAAACTCAGCAAAAAAAGAAATGTCCCTTTTTCAGGACCCTGTCTTTCAAAGATAATTCATAAAAATCAAAATAACTTCACAGATCTTCATTGTGAAGGGTTTTAACAGTTTCCCATGCTTGTTCAATGAACCATAAACAATGAATGAACATGCACCTGTGGAATGGTCGTTAAGACACTAACAGCTTACAGACGGTAGGCAATTAAGGTCACAGTTATGAAAACTTAGGACACTAAAGAGGCCTTTCTACTGACTCTGAAAAACATGAAAAGAAAGATGCCACCTGACTGCCACCTGTCCATAACCTGTAAAACACTACATGTATGGAAGGGACTTCATCCCCTCCTGGAGACTTGAAGAAAGAACCTCACCCAGACAGCTGTGCATGTCAATGTGTGGTTATACTGCCAAATCCTTAGATTAGACCATAGAATAGATTACAAGGCTATGCTAGTTCTGGGACAGCTGAAGGTTCATGCTAGTTCTGGGACAGCTGAAGTCTATGCTAGTTCTGGGACAGCTGAAGTCCATGCTAGTTCTGGGACAGCTGAAGGTTCATGCTATTTCTGGGACAGCTGAGGGTTCATGGTAGTTCTGGGACAGCTGATGGCCATGCTAGTACTGGGACAGCTGAAGGTTCATGCTAGTTCTGGGACAGCTGAAGGTTCATGCTAGTTCTGGGACAGCTGAGGGTTCATGGTAGTTCTGGGACAGCTGAAGGCCATGCTAGTTCTGGGACAGCTGAAGGTTCATGCTAGTTCTGGGACAGCTGAAGGTTCATGCTAGTTCTGGGACAGCTGAAGGTTCATGCTAGTTCTGGGACAGCTGAAGGTTCATGCTAGTTCTGGGACAGCTGAAGGTTCATGCTAGTTCTGGGACAGCTGAAGGTTCATGCTAGTTCTGGGACAGCTGAAGTCCATGCTAGTTCTGGGACAGCTGAAGGTTCATGCTAGTTCTGGGACAGCTGAAGGTTCATGCTAGTTCTGGGACAGCTGAAGTCCATGCTAGTTCTGGGACAGCTGAAGGTTCATGCTAGTTCTGGGACAGCTGAAGTCCATGCTAGTTCTGGGGCAGCTGAAGGTTCATGCTAGTTCTGGGGCAGCTGAAGTTGGACCAAATATTTTTATGCTCCTTTTTGTGGATGTACTCTTCACACAACTTTTTTTCATTTTCTAGGTAAAGTGTCTATATAAGCAAATGAATATGATAGCCTATTTACAGCAGAAAATTAGTTGTATTTTGTAACACAAACACACCCATCGATTGATTTATTTTACTGATAAATGCATCTCCACTCAAGCTGGCCATGTTTGCCCAATGTCCACATTTAGCCTACACCTGTAGGGAGATCTAACTGTGGATATAAGGAGAGAGGAGACGAAACAAAACTTGCCAGTTATAGATTATTGTGTTGACAGCTGAGCTGACTGAAGACCGGGCATTCAACTCGCAGTTGTTGATATCGTTTCCACGGTAACATGTCTTTACATGACGTGATAGAAGTTGCAAGCTAATTTCATAGCAAGGTGTTGTAGAACGAGTGTCTCATGAAACACATTCTAGATACTGGTACTTGGCAGAACTGTGATTTGACAGAGAAATATTAGCCAGCTGCAGTGCCTTCAGAAAGTATTCATACCCCTTGATTTATTCCACATTTTGTTGTATTACAGCCTGAATTCAAAATGGCTTAAATCAATTGTTTTCCTCACCCATCTACACACAAGACAAAGTGAAAACGTGTTTTTAGAAATGTTTCCAAACGTATTGAAAATGAAATACAGAAATATCTCATTTACATAAGTGTTCACACCCTTTTGCTATGTCACTTCAAACTGAGCTCAGGTGTATCCAATTTCCTTTATCATCCTTGCAATGTCACTACAACTTGATTGGAGTACACCTGTGGCTAATTCAATTGTTTGGAAAGAAACACACCTGTCTATATAAGGTCACACAGTTGACAGTGCATGTCAGAGCAGGAACTATACCGTGAAGTTCAAGGAACTGTCCATAGATCTCTGAGATATAATTATGATGAGGCATATATCCAGGGAAGGGTATAAAACAATTTCTAGAGCGTTGAAAGTTTCCAAAATCACAGTCGTCTCCATCATTGGGAAATGAAGAAAATATGTAACTACCCAGACTGCCTAGAGCTGGCCGTCCGACCAAACTGAGCAACTGAGCAAGAAGGACCTTGGTCAGGGAGGTGACCAAGAACCCAATGACCAGTCTGATAAAACTACAGAGTTCCTTGGCTGAGATGGGAGAACCTGCCAGAAGGACAACAGTCTCTACCGCACTTCACCAAGCTGGGCTTTATGGGAGAGTGGCCAGATGGAAGCCATTACTGAGAAAAAGGAACGTGACTGCACGCCTGGAGTTTGTAAAAAGGCACGTGAAAGATCATAAGGCAAAATATTCTGTGGTCTGATGAGACAAAGATGTTAATATTTGGCCTGAACGCAAAGCTTTTTGTCTGAGGAAAACCAGGAACAGCTCATCACCCATCTACAACAATCCCTAGCGTGAAGCATGGTGGTGGCAGTATCATTATATGGGAGGATGCTTTTTCAGCGGCAGGACTGGGAGACTGGTAGTATAGAGGGGCCAATGAATGGAGCCAAATACAGGCAAATCCTTGATGAGAACCTGCATCAGAGTGCAAACCACCTTAGATTGGGGGCGAAGATTTACGTTCCAACAGGAAAATGACCCCAAGCATACATACAAAGCAACACTGGAATGGCTTTAGAACAAGAATGTGAAAGTCCTTGAGTGGCCCAGCCAAAGCCCAGACTTGAATCCCATTGAAAATCTGTGGACAGACTTTAAGATTGCTGTTCTCCGCCGCTCCCCATCTAACTAAACAGAGCTTGAGAAAATCTGCAAGGAAGAATTGGATAAAATCCTCAAATCTAGATGTGCAAAGCTGATACAGATATTCTCAAAAAGACTCAAAGCTGCAATCGCCGTCAAAGGTGCTTCTGCAAAGTATTGACTCATGGGTGTGAATACTCATGTAAATCAGATATTTCAGTATTTCATTTTCAATAAATTAGCAAAAAATATGTCAAGGTGTAGGAATACTTTATGAAGGCACTAGCCATCTGTAGATATCCCCCAAGCTATGCTAGCTAGCTGCTGTCAGGTTGGCTAAACACAAGGTTAGGGACAAGCTATGCTAGCTAGCTGCTGTCAGGTTGGCTAAACACAAGGTCAGGGACAAGCTATGCTAGCTAGCTAGTTAGCTGTTGTCAGGTTGGCTAAACACAAGGTCAGGGACAAGCTATGCTAGCTAGCTAGCTGCTGTCAGGTTGGCTAAACACAAGGTCAGGGACAAGCTATGCTAGCTAGCTGCTGTCAGGTTGGCTAAACACAAGGTCAGCGCAAGCTTTAGCCTACATATTGAACTGATTTAGCAGATCATCTTGTGGATGGTGAGACAGACAGTCCATAGCAAAGCTAGCTTAGATTACTTCTCTGTCACTAAGTTACTCACTACTGCCCTTCTGTGATTGGAAGGCGAAGACATTACCCACATTAAACCAAACCCCAAGACAACTCTCGTTTGGGCTTCAGTAATGGCCGCTGCATTTCCTAATAAGCACCGGAAGAAACACGTGGAATCGGTGAGTGCAGTTGAAAAAATTAAGAAGTTAATTAAACATTTTAATACTGGAAATAAAATACTGGAGATCTTTATTACATTCTATTTTTTGTTTTATATGTCTTTTCCCGCCCTTTCTTGTCCTCCCCAACATTCCACCACATTAATTCCTTGATAGCATCCCCCTCTCATTTTCCCCCTCGTTATGCATTTACCGCTTCCAATTTACCGTCATCATTACCGCAAAACGGCACAAGAAGCTGTACATTTCAAATAATGAGGATTACACAGACCAGTGGTTTTCAATCAGCGGTGATCATCTCTGTGATAGATGGTAGGATAACTGGTCAACACCGAGACATAAATATTATGTCGTTCAATTAATCTCTTATGACGAGGCTTAACGACCTGTCAGATGCTGTCAGTCATCTATCAAACTCAATTACGACTCGGCGGCTGAGAGAGAATAAACACAGGAAGATGAGTTTAATTAATAATTTGCAAAGCAAAAAAAAAAAAAAAAATGTATTGGTTTCACTTTTCCGCCCGGCAGGCCTTCACAATCGCATACACGGCAAATTGTCTCAGTGTTTGAGCCATTCAATTAGGCAATCGAGTGAGACTGTAGCAGTGTTGTGGATTCAAATCGATTTCATCCCATGAAGTGTATTTTGCCTGCGGCGTTGTATCTGTTTGTTTTGTTCTAGTTCTGGATTTGGTCTGGGTCTGGTAAAGTGTCAAATTTGGATTTTAATTTAGATGTTCCTACTGTAGAGGTGAAAATTAATGACAGTGTTTGATGGTGGACTAAAAAAAGAAAATAACTATTCATTAGTGAGCTTGGGAATCAAAGATTGCCCGACAACAATTTGTCTGTTGCTTTCTCTAAAGCCCACAGGATCGTTGTCCTCAAAAATATTTTTCTCGTCTATAAATGGTTTACATTTCATCAATTTCTAATGATCTGCCAGGTACTTTAAGAGTCCAGAAGTAGAAATATTAGCGCCCCACTTAGCACTGTAGAAGCTAATCTCTGTCAGAGATCCAATTGGTTAAAAACGGCACTACGACGGAGGTTGACACTTGTCAAAACAGTTTCACCTCACGCTCATTACATCCCGACCTGGGGTCATTGCCATGGAAACACCAGACGGGTCAGGATGTAAAATTGATCTATATGCTGTTATTTACAGTAATGTAAATTACATCAAGCAATTTACAAGCAAGGATAAAGCTGTGGCATTTGGTTTTGTGTACCATGTTCAACTGGCCAGTTTCATATTGACATTCCTGACTGTTGTGATTGAGATTAGACGAGAGAACTGTGATTCTGGGCCAGCACTCAAGGGCATCTTCTCCCCAAAGCTGGTGGATGGGATTGAGACATTCACCAATAGATAAGACATTCAGAGGAAACCCTTTCTAAAATACTGAAATGATATATTGATTTTTTTCCTCCTGTCTTTCGTTCCCGATGCCTTTGGGTAATTACCTTGTTAGTGTTGCTGCTGGGCTATGAGGTGGCTCTCCAGGATATCCAGTGGGCGTCCCAAATGGTACCCTATTCCCTATATAGTGCCCTACTTTCGCACTACTTTTGACCAGAGCCCTAGGCGCCCTAGTCAAAAGTAGTGCACTAAATAGTGAATAGGGTGCCATTTGGGACGCAGATAACAGTCTAGTCTACACAGTAGTCTACAGAGAGCTGATCCAGAATCAGACTGTAGTCTACTATCCACCACCTCAGGGTGGAAGATGGTTCTGAGAGCTGGTCCAGAATCAGTGTTCTTAATCTGAACATTTGCTTACCCAAGCACCTCAATGGCACTGTGGAGTTGACAGCACCTGGACAGATATACATCCTATAAATGCTGACATCTCCCATAGAGAAGACTAAACCATAGAACCTTCTCTACATGACCAAAAGTATGTGGACACCTGCTCGTCCAACATCTCATTCCAAAATCATGGGGATTAATATGGAGTATGGTCCCCTCCCCCCTTTGTTGCAAAAGCAGCCTCCGCTCTTCTGGGAAGGCTTTCCACTAGATGTTGATCCCCCGATCTGAGATATCTACCGCAGCCCTCATCCTCCACATATAACACCCGTTCTGCCAACACCCAGTCACATTCTGTTAAAGGTCCCCAAAGCACACACATCCCTGGGTCGCTCCTCTTTTCAGTTCGCTGCAGCTAGAGACTGGAACGAGCCGCAACAAACACTCAAACTGGACAGTTGCATCTCTTCATTCAAAGACTCAATCATGGACACTCTTATTGACAGTTGTGGCTGCTTTGCGTGATGTATTGTTGTCTCTACCTTCTTGCCCTTTGTGCTGTTGCCTGTACCCAATAATGTTTGTACCATGTTTTGTGCTGCTACCATGTTGTTGTCATGTTGCTACCATGCTGTGTTGTCATGTGTTGCTGCGTTGCTATGTTGTTGTCTTAGGTCTCTTTTTATGTAGTGTTGTGCTGTCTCTCTTGTTGTGATGTGTGTTTTGTCCTATATTTATATTTTATTAATTTTGAAATTTTAATCCCAGCCCCCGTCCCCGCAGGAGGCCTTTTGCCTTTTGGTAGGCCGTCATTGTAAATAAGAATTTGTCTTAACTGACTTGCCTAGTTAAATAAAGGTTCAATAAAAATTAAATAAATAAAAATCAACCAAGAATTCATAATATTGAAGACTCTGCATGCAGAATTCTGCAAAAATATCCTCTGTGTACAACGCAAAACACCAAATAATGCATGCAGAGCAGAATTAGGCTGATACCCGCTAATTATCAGAATACAGAAAAGAGCCGTTACCTTCCATAATGAACCTGGAGAATAGCCCCCTAAACAAGCAGTCCTGGGGCTCTCTGTTCACAAACACAAACAGACTCCACAGAACCCCAGGACAGCAACACAATTAGATCCAACCAAATCATGAGAAAACAAAAAGATAATTACAAATTGGAATTAATTAACAAAAAACCCCAGAGCAAACTAGAAATCTATTTGGACCTAAAGAGAGAGCACACAGTGCCAGAATACCTGAACACTGTGACTGACCCAAACTTAAGGAAGTCTTTGACTATGTACAGACTCAGTGAGCATAGCCTTGCTATTGAGAAAGGTTGCCGAAGGCAGATGTGGCTCCTAAGAGAAGACAGGCTGTGTGCACACTGCCCACAAAATGAGATGGAAGCTGAGCTGCACTTCCTAAACTCCTGCCAAATGTACGTATGACCATATTAGAGACACGTATTTCCCTCAGATTACACAGACTCACAAAATCAAATGATGATTAACTCCCATATCTATTGGGTCTCACAGTGTGCAATCACAGCATCAAGATGTGTGACCTGTTGCCACAAGAAAAGGGCAACCTGTGAAGAACAAACACCATTGTATAAACAACATATATTTATGTTTATTTATTTTCCCTTTTGTACTTAAACTATTTGCACATCATTACAACAATGTATATAGACACATGACATTTGTAATGTCTTTATTCTTTTAGAACTTTTGTGAGTGTAATGTTTACTGAGAAAGGAGAGAGAGAGAGAGAGAGAAATGAGAGAGAGAGGTGAGAAAGGAGAGAGAAAGGAGAGAGAGAAGAGAGAGTAGAGAAAGGAGAGAGAGAGAGGAGAAAGAGGGGAGAGAGGGGAGAGAGGGGAGAGAGAGTGAAATGAGAGAGAGGCAGATAGATAGAGGGAGGAAGGAGAGAGAGAGAGAGAGAAAGGAGAGCGAGAGAGAAAGGAGAAAGAGGTGACAAAGGAGAGTAAGAGAGAGAGAGAGAGGAGAGAGAGAGAGGAGAAAGAGAGGAGAGAGAGAGAAAGGAGAGCGAGAGAGAAAGGAGAAAGAGGTGACAAAGGAGAGTAAGAGAGAGAGAGAGAGGAGAGAGGAGAGAGAGAGAGGAGAAAGAGAGGAGAGAGAGAGAGAAAGGAGAGAGAGGCAGATAGATAGAGGGAGGAAGGAGAGAGAGAGAGAGAAAGGAGAGCGAGAGAGAAAGAAGAGAGGGAGAGAGAGAGAGAGAAATGAGAAAGAGGTGAGAAAGGAGAGTAAGAGAGAGAGAGGAGAGAGGAGAGAGAGAGAGGAGAAAGAGAGGAGAGAGAGAGAGAGAGAAAGGAGAGAGAGGCAGATAGATAGAGGGAGGAAGGAGAGAGAGAGAGAGAGAGCGATAGAGGGGGGAAGGAGCGAGAGGGAGAGAGAGGGAGATAGATAGAGGAAGGAGAGAGAGAGAAAGGGGAAGACAGACGATCCTAGTGATGATATAATCAATAGTGAGGAAAATAAATGGGCCTGTCCGTATATCTACCTCAGCTTCCTGTCGCTATAACAAAATCTCTGTAATGCATATTTCATAAACTTTTATACCCATTGATTACCTGTGTCTGTAGTTTGTAAATCACATGTATATTGATTGGCTGATCTGTGAGACGATGGTCCGTGGCTGGCCATTATACCCCTGATAGAGAGATCAGCACAGAACTAAACTCACCTCTATACATCTCTATAAGACAGACTGTACAACCAAGACTGTACCAGTATGTATGAATTGGTGGTACGATTCCTTCCTAGCTAACACGGTGTTACACTCCAGACTCCAGACAGAACACATGTTGACTTGAGATATACATAGGGGCAAACTCATGCATTCCCACCACACTAGTCTTTATCATCGTCCCAGTCTAACTACACTAGTCTGTATCATCCTCCCAGTCTAACTACACTAGTCTGTATCATCGTCCCAGTCTAACTACACTAGTCTGTATCATCCTCCCAGTCTAACTACACTAGTCTGTATCATCGTCCCAGTCTAACTACACTAGTCTGTTTCATCCTCCCAGTCTAACTACACTAGTCTGTATCATCCTCCCAGTCTAACTACACTAGTCTGTATCATCCTCCCAGTCTAACTACACTAGTCTGTATCATCCTCCCAGTCTAACTACACTAGTCTGTATCATCCTCCCAGTCTAACTACACTAGTCTGTATCATCCTCCCAGTCTAACTACACTAGTCTGTATCATCGTCCCAGTCTAACTACACTAGTCTGTATCATCCTCCCAGTCTAACTACACTAGTCTGTATCATTCTCCCAGTCTAACTACACTAGTCTGTATCATACCAGTCTAACTACACTAGTATTTATCATCGTCCCAGTCTAACTACACTAGTCTGTATCATCGTCCCAGTCTAACTACTCTAGTCTGTATCATCCTCCCAGTCTAACTACACTAGTCTATATCATCGTCCCAGTCTAACTACACTAGTCTGTATCATCCTCCCAGTCTAACTACACTAGTCTGTATCATCCTCCCAGTCTAACTACACTAGTCTGTATCATCCTCCCAGTCTAACTACACTAGTCTGTATCATCCTCCCAGTCTAACTACACTAGTCTGTATCATCCTGCCAGTCTAACTACACTAGTCTGTATCATCCTCCCAGTCTAACTACACTAGTCTGTATCATCCTCCCAGCAGAACAAACAGCCTGGACAACCAGGACAGAACAAACAGCCTGGACAACCAGGACAGAACAAACAGCCTGGACAACCAGAGCAGAACAAACTGCCTAGACAACCAGGGCAGAACAAGGAAAGGTTTATGCAGTATCGTGGGTGATATATTGTCATAACTGATAACATATGTATCTTGGTCATGCTTCTGATTGTTTTTCCCTCTGCTGTATATATATTTTTTCTGGGACGAGGCATTTTTTAAATGCCGAAGTGATAGTAACTGGTTCAGATAAATACCAAAATATTGAATAATAGTAAATACCTTAACTTCAATTTGCTGCAACAACAAGTCCCCCCCCCCCCCCCCCCACACACACACACCATAAGAGGATGGAAGGCTGTTTCCAGCTCCCTGTAGATGAGCCCTCCAGTTCGACCTTTCAGACCTGTCAGTCACCCATGCCTCTCACAGCCAAGGTGTAGTGACAACTGTGAAATGAGAGCACGCATTCCTCCCCGCCATGGCTAATCCTGTTAGCTGCTACCATCCGCTAACGCATCCTGAACAGCTCTCATTAACACAGCATGGGGCCCTGCAGCCTCGTAGCCACCCGTAGCTAAATGCTAACTACCCCACACGCACGCACGCACGCGCACGCACACACACACACACACACGCACACAAATCCCTGCTACCCACAAGGCTCTGTGACGGGGGTCCAGTAAGGACGCGTTCCCCAGACTCCACACCTTCCCCCCTTGCTACGTAGCCACCCGCTCCTTAACCATAGTGAATTGGGTTAGCGCTGGCTAAGTGTTCCGTCGTGTTCTGTGGTCTTAATTGAGAGCGTGTGATAATTAACAGGCAGCAGACTAAACCTACCTCGCTAATGTAATTTAGGTCATTTATCTAAAAATGATTTAGCTACTCTTGGCAGAAAGCGTTTGGAGGAACCAGTGGACGTTACTTTTTTGGGGGGGAGGGGGGTCTATAGTGTGTCTTGTTTCTATTGTCAAGATCTCCATTGTTTCTTCAATAGCTATGTCCACAGATCAAACTATATTTCTGTCATGCTTCCTTCTGATGATCATTACATTTGAATAAGAACGTCTCTCTCTCTCTCTCCTCGCTCTCTCTCTCTCTCTCTCTCCTCTCTCTCTCGCTCTCTCTCTCTCTCTCTCTCCTCGCCCTCTCTCTCTCTCTCTCTCTCTCTCTCTCCCTCTCTCCTCGCCCTCTCTCTCTCTCAAATTCAAATTCAAGCTGCTTTATTGGCATGAAAAACATTGTCAATATTGCCAAAGCAACAATGTATACAATATACATTATAATACAATTATAAACAATAACAGATAATAATATAAAATGGCAGTAAATAATAATACAAAATTAAATATAAAAATAATAACAATAAAATAGTAGTAAAATAATAGTAAAATAGTAGAACGTAATAAATCTCTCTCTCCTCGTTTGACTGATCTGTTCTAAAGGACTTTTGTGACATCACTGATTCCTCACATTTACTGCACGGTGTAGTGGGGTAAGTCGAGCCATTTTTCTACATTCAGCATCACTCCGTTAAGTGATATATAGAGTTCTTTCTAACAAAGATATCTCCATTTAATTTCAGATATAGTCCAAATTCATGTAAACGTAACAGTTCTGAAAACATAGCTTGTCCAACAACAAAGAAAAGGGGTCTCGGCACAGTTTACCCCAGGTATAGGGTAAGCTGAGCTGTGGGACAGGGTAAGTTAAGCCACCTCAAAAGTTCTGTACTGAATTAAATATTACCACTACCCTTTTAAAACCTTGCCTATATTTATTTCCCGAACACAATTCAACACAATTTTTATTTATCTTATTTATTTCACCTTTATTTAACCAGGTAGGCAAGTTGAGAACAAGTTCTCATTTACAACTGCGACCTGGCCAAGATAAAGCAAAGCAGTTCGACAACATACAACAACACAGAGTTACACATGGAATAAAACAAACATACAGTCAATAATACAGTAGAAAAATAAGTCTATATACAATGTGAGCAAATGAGTTGAGATAAGGGAGGTAAAGGCAAAAAAGGCCATGGTGGCAAAGTAAATACAACATAGCAAGTAAAACACTGGAATGGTAGATTTGTAGTGGAAGAAAGTGCAAAGTAGAAATACAAATAATAGGGTGCAAAGGAGCAAAATAAATAAATAATCACAATCTCAATCACAATTATTTCAATAATTTTAGACTTTTAACTACATTTTTTTGGTCTTTTAACACCTAACAAACACACACACACGTATATATATATATATATTTAAACACTTTTAACATGGGCTGGGCCCTGTTGATACCTCATACCTCATAACGCCTTGCATTACGCTTGGGAAGAACACACCTACATTTGCTCAACTTGACATTGGCTCAACTTACCCCATGGTCATTGGCTCAACTTACCCCATGGCCATTGGCTCAACTTACCCCATGGCCATTGGCTACAAGAAACCTCCTAACACAATATATTTATTTGACTTGGTAACAATCCGTTTTTTGGACGAAACTTGCTAATGACTTTTTCCATGTGGTTTCTTCCTTCACAGACTCCATGACATGATGCCCTCTTCCTAAATATTTGGTTCAATTATTAACTTGCATGGTTTCCCAGAAACAAGGGGGCTCAATAATCCCCTTTAGCTCAATTTATCCCTTTGGTTCATCTAACCCCTTTGGTTCATCTAACCCTTTTGGTTCAACTAACCCTTTTGGTTCAACTAACCCCTTTGGTTCAACTAACCCCTTTGGTTCAACTTACCCCAGTCTCCCCTCCACTGGCGCCTAATCATTCACACAACTATTAATATTAACACACACACACACACAACAACACGTACACACGGACACACACAGACGCACACACACACACATGGACGCACACACACACGGACGCATACACACAGACATACACACACACATGGACGCACACACACACACACACACACACACACACACACACACACACACACACACACACACACACACACACACACACACACACACACACACACACACACACAACACATACATACACACACACAACACATACATACACACACACAACACATGCATACACACACACAACAACACGTACACACGGACACACACAGACGCACACACACACACGGACACACACACACACGGACACACACACACAACAACACATACACACATACACACCCTCCAACTCTTTGGAGGGTGGATGAGGATATGAGTATAGCAACTCCCATAGTACCCAACCCAAGAAGACTGAATGACACACACACACACACACACACACACACACACACACTTATTGCCAGTGAATATCCTATGAGGTTTACCTCAAGGTCGCCCTCCCGTGCCGAGCTGGCAGAGCCAACATCTGGTCAACATGGCCCTAAGAGTGGCATGAGGGAGGTCTGTCCACATAGATAGACTCTCTGGCCTTCAGACTCTAGATAGATGTTCTTCTTCTCTGTTTCTGTTGTATTATTTCACTGCCGTACTGTGTTCCATCTTGTCCAGCCATCTTGTCTCCAGAGGACCACAATGGAAATAAGTCCCAGACTTTATTGTGTGTTATCCTCCATGATTTAACAATGGAAATAAGTCCCAGACTTTATTATGTTTGATTTAACAATGGAAATAAGTCCCAGACTTTATTGTGTGTTATCCTCCATGATTTAACAACGGAAATAAGTCCCAGACTGTATTGTGTGTTATCCTCCATGATTTAACAATGGAAATAAGTCCCAGACTTTATTGTGTGTTATCCTCCATGATTTAACAATGGAAATAAGTCCCAGACTTTATTGTGTGTTATCCTCCATGATTTAACAATGGAAATAAGTCCCAGACTTTATTGTGTGTTATCCTCCATGATTTAACAATGGAAATAAGTCCCAGACTTTATTGTGTATTATCCTCCATGATTTAACAATGGAAATAAGTCCCAGACTTTATTGTGTGTTATCCTCCATGATTTAACAATGGAAATAAGTCCCAGACTTTATTGTGTGTTATCCTCCATGATTTAACAATGGAAATAAGTCCCAGACTTTATTGTGTGTTATCCTCCATGGTTTAACAATGGAAATAAGTCCCAGACTTTATTGTGTGTTATCCTCCATGATTTAACAATGGAAATAAGTCCCAGACTTTATTGTGTGTTATCCTCCATGATTTAACAATGGAAATAAGTCCCAGACTTTATTGTGTGTTATCCTCCATGATTTAACAATGGAAATAAGTCCCAGACTTTATTATGTGTTATCCTCCATGATTTTATTAATGTGCACGTATGGCTTTTTCAAGTTTTATGTGTGCTTGTTTTTTTTTTAAATGGCTGAATTAATAAACTAAACTATACTAAAACTAAACTAGGAAGGTCTGTCCACATACAGTAGATAGACTCTCTGACCTTCAGACTCCAGGGAGGTCTGTCCACATAAGCTCAGCAAAAAAAGTCACTACAAAACATCTTGTATGACCTCTTATATACTGTATTAGGCCCAGCCTTTGGAACTTTGGTTTTCCTATATATGGCTACTAAACTCAGCAAAAAAAGAAACATCCCTTTTTCAGGACCCTGTCTTTCAAAGATGATTCGTAAAAATCCAAATAACTTCACAGATCTTCATTATAAATTGTTTTTAAACACTGTTTCCCATGCTTGTTCAATGAACATGCACCTGTGGAACGGTCATTAAGACACTAACAGCTTACAGACGATAGGCAATTAAGGTCACAGTTATGAAAACTTAGGACACTAGGGAGGCCTTTCTACTGACTCTGAAAAACACCAAAAGAAAGATGCCCAGCGTTCCTGCTCATCTGCGTGAACGTGCCTTAGGCATGCTGCAAGGAGGCATGAGGACAGCAGATGTGGCCAGGGCAATAAATTGCAATGTCCGTACTGTGAGACACCTAAGACAGCGCTACAGGGAGACAGGACGGACAGCTGATCGTCCTCGCAGTGGCAGACCACGTGTAACAACACCTGCACAGGATCGGTACACCCAAACATCACACCTGTGGGACAGGTACATCATGGCAACAACAACTGCCCGAGTTACACCAGGAACGCACAATCCCTCCATCAGTGCTCAGACTGTCCGCAATAGGCTGGGAGAGGCTAGATTTAGGGCTTGCAGGCCTGTTGTAAGGCAGGTCCTCACCAGACATCACCAACAACAACGTCGCCTATGGGCACAAACCCACCATCGCTGGACCAGACAGGACTGGCAAAAAGTGCTCTTCACTGACGAGTCGCGGTTTTGTCTCACCAGGGGTGATGGTCGGATTCACGTTTATCGTCGAAGGAATGAGCGTTACACCGAGGCCTGTACTCTGGAGCGGGATCGATTTGGAGGTGGAGGGTCTGTCATGGTCTGGGGCGGTGTGTCACAGCATCATCGGACTGAGCTTGTTGTTATTGCAGGCAATCTCAACGCTATGCGTTACAGGGAAGACATCCTCCTCCCTCATGTGGTACCCTTCCTGCAGGCTCATCCTGACATGACCCTCCAGCATGACAATGCCACCAGCCATACTGCTCATTCTGTGCGTGATTTCATGCAAGACAGGAATGTCAGTGTTCTGCCATGGCCAGCGAAGAGCCCGGATCTCAATCCCATTGAGCACGTCTGTGACCTGTTGTATCGGAGGGTGAGGGCTAGGGCCATTCCTCCCCCAGAAATGTCCGGGAACTTGCAGGTGCCTTGGTGGAAGGGTATGTATTTTAATCAACTTACACCACCAGTCAAAAGATTTAAAACACCTACTCATTCAAGGGTTTTTCTTTATTTTTGCTATTTTCTACATTGTAGAATAATAATGAAGACATCACAAATATGATATAACACATTTGGAATCATGGAGTAACCAAAAAAGTATTTAACAAATCCAAGATTTTTCAATTAGCCACCCTTTGCTTTGATGACAGCTTTGCACACTGTTGGCATTCTCTCAACCAGCTTCACATAGAATGCTTTTCCAACAGTATTGAAGGAGTTCCCATATATGCTGAGCACTTGTTGGCTGCTTTTCTTTCACTCTGCGGTCCAACTCATCCCAAACCATCTCAATTGGGTTGAGGTTGGGTGATTTGTGGAGGCCAGGTCATCTGATGCAGCACTCCAGCACTCTCCTTCTTGGTCAAATAGTCCTTACACAGCCTGGAGGTGTGTTGGGTCATTGTCCTGTTGAAAAACAAATGATAGTCCCACTAAGCCCAAACCAGATGGGATGGCGTATCGCTGCAGAATGCTGTGGTAGCCATGCTGGTTAAGTGTGCCTTGAATTCTAAATAAATTACAGACAGTGTCATGAGCAAAGCACCCCCACACCACCTCCTCCATGCTTCACGGTGGGAACCACACATGCGGAGATCATCCGTTCACCTACTCTGCGTCTCGTAAAGACACGGCTGTTGGTGTCCTTTAGTAGTGGTTTCTTTGCAGCAATTCAACCGTGAAGGCCTGATTCACACAGTCTCCTCTAAACAGTTGATGTTGAGATGCATCTGTTACTTGAACAAAACACTTTTGTTTGCTTCGATCACAAGTATCAACCGATTTGACTATAAACTGTCAATTTATGGATACGATTATGAATATGAGTTTGGCCATGCCCAGCAACACAGTTCCAACAAACAATGTAACAACTTTTTGCCTTAAATAAATCTTACCTTAATATATTAGCTAGCTAGTCAGCTATTTCCATTTGAACATTCAAAACACTGGTACAATATTCCAATAAAAATCCAAAGTGTTGTCAAAGAAAATCACGTTCACATTACCAAGTACATTAATGGGATGAACCTAATCTAACAGTCTGTATTAGGTTGTTTGAGAGAAGGTTTGAATCCTAATCTACCCATCCAATATGAGTACATATTCTGTTGAAGTACAGTAGATCAATACATTTACAGTACTTTAACAGGTGTCAATGTGTGTTTGCCGAAAAGCCTTGTTAGGTCTAATTCCATTTTGAAATCCCTGACTTTTTCTGGCTTTAGACAAAAGCTAATATTTCACCAAAACATCCTTAAGTGTTTATTGACCCCCACCCGTGCGTCAATCTAAGTAACATAATACAAAATTCTCCATCAAAACTCATCAGTTTAATGGGCTGCATCTCAATCCACCACATCCTCCTACCTCGTCCTTCCTCATCTGCGGTGGAAGGTGGCCGAGCTACAACGATGTTTGTCAGACCACAAGACATCATGAAAATCGGTCTTCTCACGAAAACATCTATAGCGTCCGACCACTCTGTGGAAAGGGGAGACTCTCACGAACACGGTGCTCTGTGACCCCTACAAGTGTACGGTAACCCATACAAACGAATGGAATTATGAAGGTAGTTTTGTTCCCCGGAAAATAAGGGATTAAATATGTTTCCAAAAAAAACTAAAATATTTTCTGAGCTTTCTTATACATCCTAGATACTGTATAGGACAGACACTTCAAAACCTTATTCCTTGTGATTTATTTTTTGACTGTTTTCTTTTTGCCATTTATGAATGTATTATTAAATGCTGGCTGCAAATAATTTTATCAAATATTTATTTTTTTATACCTAAAGGGGTAAATGCTGGCTTTATGTCATTGTGTTGTTAATGGTATAATATTATACAGCATTACCCAGAGTGTTGTTTATGGTATAATATCATGCAGCATTACTCAGAGTGTTGTTAATGGTATAATATTATACAGCATTACCCAGAGTGTTGTTAATGGTATAATATTATACAGCATTACCCAGAGTGTTGTTAATGGTATAATATCATGCAGCATTACCCAGAGTGTTGTTTATGGTATAATATCATACAGCATTACTCAGAGTGTTGTTAATGGTATAATATTATACAGCATTACCCAGAGTGTTGTTTATGGTATAATATCAAACAGCATTACTCAGAGTGTTGTTAATGGTATAATATTATACAGCATTACCTAGAGTGTTGTTTATGGTATAATATCATGCAGCATTACTCAGAGTGTTGTTAATGGTATAATATTATACAGCATTACCCAGAGTGTTGTTAATGGTATAATATTATACAGCATTACCCAGAGTGTTGTTAATGGTATAATATTATACAGCATTACCCAGAGTGTTGTTTATGGTATAATATCATGCAGCATTACCCAGAGTGTTGTTTATGGTATAATATCATGCAGCATTACTCAGAGTGTTGATTATGGTATAATATCATGCAGCATTACCCAGAGTGTTGTTTATGGTATAATATCATGCAGCATTACCCAGAGTGTTGTTAATGGTATAATATCATGCAGCATTACCCAGAGTGTTGTTAATGGTATAATATTATACAGCATTACCCAGAGTGTTGTTAATGGTATAATATCATGCAGCATTACCCAGAGTGTTGTTAATGGTATAATATTATACAGCATTACCCAGAGTGTTGTTTATGGTATAATATCATGCAGCATTACCCAGAGTGTTGTTAATGGTATAATATCATGCAGCATTACCCAGAGTGTTGTTAATGGTATAATATTATACAGCATTACCCAGAGTGTTGTTTATGGTATAATATCATGCAGCATTACTCAGAGTGTTTCTACTGAGCAGCCTATGGCACCTCCTTGTTTTTATTGATAATAGGATAGTCCCCAATGAATACAACTTTCAGAACAGAAAGCCTATACAGGATGACTGGCTGCACATCGTGAATGTAACAATGGGGCAGTTTATAGTCCTTCTCAATCAGGAGAGAGAGGAGCTGTCCACTCGTCAAGAGCTGATGAAAACTTTCTCAGCAGTAATTGATTCTAATACCAGCTACACTCAAATAGTCTCTTGTCACTAAGGGCATCGGACAGAGAAACAGAGGAGTACAAACACTTCTCCTCTCCTCTTTTCCTCCTCTCATCCTTCCCCCCTCTCATCCTCACCTTCCCTCCTCTCCCCTCTCCTCCTCTTCTTCCTTCACTCCTCCTCTCCTTCCTTCACTCCTCCTCTCCTTCCTTCACTCCTCCTCTCCTCCTCTCCTTCCTTCACTCCTCTTCTCCTCCTCTTCTTCCTTCACTCCTCCTCTCCTCCTCTTCTTCCTTCACTCCTCCTCTTCTTCCTTCACTCCTCCTCTCCTCCTCTTCTTCCTTCACTCCTCCTCTCCTTCCTTCACTCCTCCTCTCCTCCTCTTCTTCCTTCACTCCTCCTCTCCTCCTCTCCTTCCTTCACTCCTCCTCTCCTTCCTTCACTCCTCCTTTCCTTCCTCCTCTCCTCCTCTCCTTCCTTCACTCCTCCTCTCCTTCCTTCACTCCTCCTCTCCTCCTCTCCTTCCTTCACTCCTCCTCTCCACTCCTCCTCTCCTTTCTTCACTCCTCCTCTCTTTCCCTTCTCTCTTCCTTCCTTCCTTCCCTCTGTCATTCCTCTTCTTCTCCTTCCCTCTTTCCCTCGACAGTCCAGATAATTACAGAACAGACAGTTGCTTGTCCGTATCCAAATGGCTGTCTGTAAGGTCATTACAGAAAACATTGACACCTTAATCAATTCTCACCAGCATCTCCTACATCAAATGTCCTGATCTCCCATACATCACCACCATTCAACTCCTGATCTGCCATACATCAAATCAAATCAAATTTTATGCCACATACGCCTAATACAACAGTTGTAGACCTTACAGTGAAATTCTTACTTACAAGCTTACAATACCCCCCCAAAAAACAGTAAGAGATAAGAATAACAAATAATTAAAGAGCAGCAGTAAATAACAATAGCGGGGCTATATACAGGGGGTACCGGTACAGAGTCAATGTGGAGGCTATATACAGGGGGTACCAGTACAGAGTCAATGTGGAGGCTATATACAGGGGGGTACCAGTACAGAGTCAATGTGGAGGCTATATACAGGGGGTACCAGTACAGAGTCAATGTGGAGGCTATATACAGGGGGTACCAGTACAGAGTCAATGTGGAGGCTATATACAGGGGGTACCAGTACAGAGTCAATGTGCAGGGGCAACGGTGTCGAGGTAATTTAAGTAATATGTACATTTAGGTAGAGTTATTCAAAGGACTATGCATAGATAATAACAGAGAATAGCAGCAGCATAGAATGGGGGGAGGGGGGGCTGCAAATAGTCTGGGTAGCCATTTGATTAGCTGTTCAGGAGTCATATGGCTTGGGGGTAGAAGCTGTTTAGAAGCCTCTTGTACCTAGACTTGGCGCTCCGGTACCACTTGCCGTGCGGTAGCAGAGAGAACTGTCTATGACTAGGGTGGCTGGAGTCTTTGACAATTTTTAGGGCCTTCCTCTGACACCGCCTGGTATAGAGGTCCTGGATGGCAGGAGACTTGGTCCCGGTGATGTACTGGGCCGTACGCACTACCCTCTGTAGTGCCTTGCGGTTGGAGGCCGAGCTCTTGCCATACGAGGCAGTGATGCAACCCGTCAGGATGCTCTCGATGGTGCAGCTGTAAAACCTTTTGAGGATCTGAGGACCAATGCCAAATCTTTTCAATCTCCCAAGGGGGAATATGTTTTGTCGTCCCCTCTTCACGACTGTCTTGGTGTGTTTTGACTATGTTAGTTTGTTAGTGATGTGGATGCCAAGAAACTTGAAGCTCTCAACCTGCTCCACTGCCGCCCCGTCGATAAGAATGGGGGCGTGCTCGGTCCTCCTTTTCCTGTAGTCCACAATCATCTCCTTTGTCTTGATCACGTTGAGGGAGAGGCTGTTGTCCTTGCACCACACGGCCAGGTCTCTGACCTCCCTATAGGCTGTCTCATTGTTGTAGGTGATCAGGCCTACCCCTGTTTTGTCATCAGCAAACTTAATGATGGTGTTGGAGTCATGCATGGCCCTGCAGTCATGAGCAAACAGGAAGTACAGGAGGGGACTGAGCACACACCCCTGAGGGGCCCCCTTGTTGAGGACCACCTGGGGGTGGCCCGTCAGGAAGTCCAGGATCCAGTTGCAAAGGGAGATGTTTAGTCCCAGAGTCCTTTGCTTAGTTATGAGTGGTTTTCCAGTTTGCTAATGGCCGAATACAGCTCATTGAGTGCAGTTTTAGTGCCAGCCTCGGTCTGTGGTGGTATGTAGACATCTACGAAAAATACAGATGAAAACTCTTTAGGTAGATAGTGTGGTCTACAGCTTGTCATGTGATACTCTAACTCAGCTGAGCAAAACCTTGAAACTTCCTTAGATATCGTGCACCAGCTATTGTTTACAAATGTGCATAGGCCCCTGCCCCGTGTCATACCAGAGGCTGCTATTCCATCTTGCCAATGGAGTGTTTAACCTGCCAGCTGTATGTTCTTAATATCGTCGTTCAGCCACAACTCGGTGAAACATAAGATATTACAGTTTTTAATGTCCAGTTGGTTGGATATACGTGCTTTCAGTTCGTCCTATTTATTTTCCAGCGATTGAGCGTTAGCTAGCAGGACGGAAGGCAAAAGCAGATTAGCCACTCGTCGCCTGATCCTCACAAGGCACCCGGACCTCTTTCCGCGATCTGGGCCTGGTCGGGTGTCTGTAGTAGTATATCCCACCTGTCTGACTGTCACGGTTGTCGTAGGAAGGAGTGGACCAAAGTGCAGCGTGTGTGTCGTTCCACATTTTATTTTCACTGTGAAACTATGCAATACATAAACTAAAGAACAAAAAAACAACAAACCGTGACGCAGAGGTGAAAAATACACTAACTCAAAAACAATCTCCCACAAACCCAGGTGGGAAAAACACCTACTTAAGTATGATCTCCAATTAGAGACAACGATGACCGGCTGCCTCTAATTGGAGATCATCCCAAACAAAACCCAACATTGAAATACAAAAATAGAACATAACAACAAAGAAAAACTAAACTAGAAAACTCCCCTGTCATGCCCAATCTACCACAGAAAATAACAGCTTTCTATGGTCAGGACGTGACAGTACCCCCCCAAAGGTGCAGATCCCCGAATGCACCAACACACAAAAAAAAAGGGAGGGTGACAAATGTCAATGGCGGCTCTGGTGCAGTACTCAGAACCTTCTCATCCCGCGGATCCTCCTCCGCTTTTGTTTCACCGGACTCTGGATCGTCACCGAAGGACCCGGACCGTGAATCATCACCGGAGGTTCTGGACTGCAGACCGCCACAGGGCGCACCAGGCTGGATAGACTCACTAGAGGCCTGGTACGTGGGGCAGGCACAGGATATCCTGGACCGAGAAGGCGAACTGGAGACCAGGTGCGCTGAGCTGGCACCACCCTTCCTGGCTGAATGCTCAACCTAGCTCGACAAATGCGGGGCGCAGGCACAGATCGCACCGGACTGTGAATGCGCACTGGCGACACAGTGCACATCACCGCATAACACGGTGCTTGCTTCGTCACTCACTCCCCACGGTAAGCACGGGGAGTTGGCTCGGGTCTCCACCCTGACTCTGCCAATCTCCCCGTGTGCCCTGCCCAAAACTTTCTTGGGGCTGCCTCTCGGGCTTCCTTTGTTGCCTTGCTAGTGCCTCATATATTCACCGTTCATCTCTCGCAGCCTTCATCTGCTCCCTTGACCGGCGATATTCCCCGGCCTGCCTCCAGGGTCCTCTCCCGTCCAGGATTTCCTCCCATGTCCATTTGTCCTGCTGACCACGCTGCTTGGTCTTTTGGTGGTGGGAGATTCTGTCACGGTTGTGAAGGAGCGGACCAAAGTGCAGCGTGTGTCGTTCCACATTTTATTTTCATGGTGAAACTATGCAATACATAAACTAAAGAACAAAAAAACAACAATCCGTGACGCAGAGGTGAAACATACACTAACTCAAAAACAATCTCCCACAAACCCAGGTGGGAAAAACACCTACTTAAATATGATCTCCAATTAGAGACAACGATGACCAGCTGCCTCTAATTGGAGATCATCGCAAACAAAACCCAACATAGAAATACAAAACTAGAACATAACAACATAGAAAAACTAAACTAGAAAACCCCCCGTCACGCCCTGACCTACTGTACCATAGAAAATAACAGCTTTCTGTGGTCAGGACGTGACACCGACTCATTGAAGAAGAAATCTTCATTTTCCAAATGAAAACCGGAAAGAGGAGTTGAGTGAGTCTAGTGTTTCCTACCCTGCACCTGCACCCTGCACCCTCCACCCTGCACCCTGCACCCTCCACCCTGCACCCTGCACCCTCCACCCTGCACCCTCCACCCTGCACCCTGCACCCTGCACCCTCCACCCTGCACCCTCCACCCTGCACCCTCCTCCTCTCCTCTCCTCTCCACCCCTGCTCCTCCTCTCCACTCCTCCTCCTCTCCACCCCTCCTCCTCTCCTCCTATCCACCTCCCCTCCTCTCCTCTTCTCCATCCCTCCTCCTCTCCTCCTCTCCTCCTCTCCACCCCTCCTCCTCCTCTCCACCCCTCCTCCTCCTCTCCTCTCCTCTCCTCTCCACCTCCTCTTCCTCTCCACCCTCCCTCCTCCTTTTACCTACTAGACATAATCCTAGATTTCTGACTTGACTATTCAATGTGACCTCTGTGATTTCACCGGCTTTAGATTCACCTTGTCTTCGGTCGTAAAATTGAATATCAACCATATCTCATGCACTGATGCAGCATGCATTCTGACGTGACTTTTCAATTAATCTTCCCCTAATTCAATTCACCTGGTTGGTGTTGTGGGCGAAAATCCTGCACCTTCAGCGTTGTGCACCAGCAGTCAGTAAGGAGGAGATAAAGAAAGCTCTTCCGGGTCTCTGTTGGGAGCTCTCGGTTGGCGCAACAGTTTTACAGTGTATGTGCAACTGTTGTTTATTCTCAGCGTGCTTATAGTTGTAAAGTGTTTATAGTCGATCGCCGGTGTTAGCTCTCGAGGGCGTGGTTATAATCTTATGGGACCGCTCCTGTCATTCTTCGCAAAGCTTTGAAAAACAAACCATTAGCTCTCTCTCTCGCTCTCTCTCTCTCTCTCAATTCAATTTCAATATTTATTTACATTTCAGGGGCTTTATTGGCATGGGAAACATATGTTTACATTGCCAAAGCAAGTGAAATAGTATAATAAACAAAAGTGAAATGAACAATACAAAATTATTAGTAAACATTACATTTTCAAAAGAATAAAGACATTTCAAATGTCATGTGTCTATATACATTGTTGTAATGATGTGCAAATAGTTTAAGTACAAAAGGGAAAATAAATAAACATAAATATAGGTTGTATTTACAGTGGTGTTTGTTCTTCACTGGTTGCCTTTTTCTTGTGGCAACAGGTCACAAATCTTGCTGCTGTGATGGCACACTGGTTTTTCACTCAATAGATATGGGAGTTTATCAAAATAGGATTTGTTTTCAAATTCTTTGTGGGTCTGAGTAATCTGAGGGAAATATGTGTCTCTAATATGGTCATACATTTGGCAGGAGGTTAGGCAGTGCAGCTCAGTTTCCACCTCATTTGTGGGCAGTGTGCACATGTCTTCTCTTGAGAGCCAGGTCTTCATACGGCGGCCTCTCTCAATAGCAAGGCTATGCTCACTGAGTCGAAGATTTCCTTAAGTTTGGGTCAGTCACAGTGGTCAGATATTCTGCCACTGTGTACTCTCTGTTTAGGGCCAAATAGCATTCTAGTTTGCTCCGTTGTTTTGTAAATTCTTTCCAATGTGTCAATTAATTATCTTTTTGCTTTCTCATGATTTGGCTGGGTCTAATTGTGTTGCTGTCCTGTGGCTCTGTGGGGTCTGTTTGTGTTTGTGAACAGAGCCACAGGACCAGCTTGCTTAGGGGGCTCTTCTCCAGGTTTATTTCTCTGTGTGTGATGGCTTTGTTATGGAAGGTTTGGGAATCGCTTCCTTTTAGGTGGTTGTAGAATTTAACGGCTCTTTTCTGGATCTGGATAATTAGCGGGTATCGGAGTAATTCTGCTCAGCATGCATTATTTGGTTATTGGTTGGTGAGCGGACCCCAGACCTCACAACCATAAAGGGCAATGGGTTCTTTAACTGATTCAAGTATTTTTAGCCAGATCCTAATTGGTATGTAAAATGTTATGTTCCTTTTGATGGCATAGAAAGCCCTTCTTGCTTTTTCTCTCAGATCGTTGAAAGCTTTGTGGAAGTTTCCTGTGGCGCTGATGTTTATAACTGGGTCCTTTTTTGTCAATTGTTTCTATGAAGTTGCAGATAAATTGCTCTGCCATTATTATTGTATGAGGTAATATTGGTTGGGTTACCCCTGTGTTGTGATTTATGTTTGATATGGAGGGTCTTATGTTTTCTCTCCACTGGCTAACTGGCTAACAGGCTACATTCTAGTCTCTACTGGCTATCTGGCTAACAGGCTACATTCTAGTCTCTACTGGCTATCTGGCTAACAGGCTACATTCTAGTCCCTACTGGCTATCTGGCTAACAGGCTACATTCTAGTCTCTACTGGCTAACTGGCTAACAGGCTACATTCTAGTCTCTACTGGCTATCTGGCTAACAGGCTACATTCTAGTCTCTACTGGCTATCTGGCTAACAGGCTACATTCTAGTCTCTACTGGCTATCTGGCTAACAGGCTACATTCTAGTCTCTACTGGCTATCTGGCTAACAGGCTACATTCTAGTCTCTACTGGCTATCTGGCTAACAGGCTACATTCTAGTCTCTACTGGCTATCTGGCTAACAGCCTACATTCTAGTCTCTACTGGCTAACAGGCTACATTCTAGTCTCTACTGGCTATCTGGCTAACAGGCTACATTCTAGTCTCCAATGGCTATCTGGCTAACAGGCTACATTCTAGTCTCTACTGGCTATCTGGCTAACAGCCTACATTCTAGTCTCTACTGGCTAACAGGCTACATTCTAGTCTCTACTGGCTAACAGGCTACATTCTAGTCAGTCTCTTCTGCTGATGTGTGTGTGTCTGTTAGAGATAGTCTTATCTATTCTACTCTTTTCCTTTCGGCAGGGTTAATACCTGCCTGAAGACCCAACACAATCTTTATCTTTACACCTCTAACAATACCGCTACAGTTTTCCGAAGGGCACACCGTAGCAACGCTTTGCACTGAAAAACAAAAAAGATTATTGTTTCACTATTTTGTCTGGTAGTTGGGTCAGAACATTTGTCTAAGTAGCAACAGGGACTCTGTCCTTCCCCGATTTTTTTTATTTTTAACTAGACAAGTCAGTTAAGACAAATCTCTTATTTTCAATGACGGCCTAGGAACAGCCTTGTTCAGGGGAAGAACAACATATTTTTACCTTGTCAGCTCAGGGATTCAATCTTGCAACCTTTCAGTTACTAGTCTAACCCTCTAACCACTAGGCTACCTGCTGGTTACTAGTGCAACACTCTAACCACTAGGCTACCTGCTGGTTACTGGCCCAACGCTCTAACCACTAGGCTACCTGCTGGTTACTAGTGCAACACTCTAACCACTAGGCTACCTGCTGGTTACTGGCCCAACGCTCTAACCACTAGGCTACCTGCTGGTTACTAGTCCAACGCTCTAACCACTAGGCTACCTGCTGGTTACTGGCCCAACACTCTAACCACTAGGCTACCTGCTAGTTACTAGTCCAACACTCTAACCACTAGGCTACCTGCTAGTTACTAGTCCAACACTCTAACCACTAGGTTACCTGCTGGTTACTAGTCTTACGCTCTAACCACTAGGCTACCTGCTGGTTACTAGTGCAACACTCTAACCACTAGGCTACCTGCTGGTTACTAGTGCAACACTCTAACCACTAGGCTACCTGCTGGTTACTAGTGCAACACTCTAACCGCTAGGCTACCTGCTGGTTACTAGTCCAACGCTCTAACCACTAGGCTACCTGAATAGCAGGTCTCTCATTATTTCCCTAAATTGGCCAAAGTATAATAGAAGCATAAAAGGGTCTGCAAACCTTACAACATCCCGCTACATTATGGAACATGGTAATCATATTTTCCTGTGTCCCTATGCCCTGCTGAAGCCTGGCCAAAACACAAAGCTGAATCTAGCGGTCCCAAAGCCCTGCTGAAACACAAGACTGAATCTTGGGGTCCCAAAGTCCTGCTGAAACACAAGACTGAATCTAGGGGTCCCAAAGTCCTGCTGAAACACAAGACTGAATCTTGGGGTCCCAAAGTCTTGCTGAAACACAAGACTGAATCTAGGAGTCCTAGGGGGCTGAAACACAAGGCTGAATCTAGGGGTCCTAGGGGGCTGAAACACAAGGCTGAATCAAGGAGTCCTAGGGGGCTGAAACACAAGGCTGAATCAAGGAGTCTTTTGGGAAGAGTAATCATATTTTAGTTTTTCCCTACTCCCTAGTTATCCTTTAGTGAGCCCTGCAGACTAGCGAGCCCTGCAGAAATGTACGGCTGTAACCAGCAGATCAGAATCAGGATTGGTGCGGCCCTCTGATAGTCTCCGTTCATCCGTCCGCTTCTCATTGCAGTCTGACTAACCCGCTTTCCGACTAACGCATTGGGATGTCTTGAGACCAATAAACCTGTTTTTTTGTCCTAACCCATTTCAACCTCAGACGGAGCTGCTTTCCACTGAAATCGCTGAAATGAAAAGATGCATCGGCCCGTCCATGATGAATTAACACAGAGCTTTGTTTTCGTTTACAAGACGACACGACACAAAACTTCACGTTTTTTTGTCCGAACAAAAGCAATGTCATATCACTAAAGGATAAGGGGATTCTCTCTGTTGAAGAAAAGGATAAGTTGATAAATAATATTTAATAAAACTACTTTGACAACAAATTACGACGAGTAATAGAATTGTTGTGATGAGATTGTGTGTGTCCCCCCTAAAGCAGAATTCAACTTCGATATCTGAAAGATATGCTCTTATATTATCAATTCACTTTGATCACAAATATTCTATTTGACAATAACAATACAATACAAGCAATACAAGCAATAACAATACAAGCAATATGGTTATTAGGCAACATCAAAATAAAAGGATGTTAAAAGTGGTGCAGGTCTATGGGTCGTTCCACCAGTTTTCTGCCTTTTGAGATTTGTAACTTGGTATATATATATATAAAAAAAAAATTGTATTTCACCTCATTTTAACATTCTGTCATGAAGAGCACATTTTCAACTCCCATAAAAACGAGTTTTCCATCTCAAGAGGGATTACTATAGAAAGTGCTTTATTAAGTGCCAAATAAAGTAACAGGGTCGACTGTAACAGGGTTGACTGTAACAGGGTCGACTGTAACAGGGTCGACTGTAACATGGTTGACTGTAACAGGGTCGACTGTAACAGGGTCGACTGTAACAGGGTCGACTGTAACAGGGTTGACTGTAAACATGGTCGACTGTAAACATGGTTGATTGTAAACATGGTTGACTGTAACATGGTTGACTCTAAACATGGTCGACTGTAACAGGGTTGACTGTAACAGGGTCGACTGTAACAGGGTTGACTGTAACAGGGTCGACTGTAACAGGGTCGACTGTAACAGGGTTGACTGTAACATGGTTGCTGTAACATGGTTGCTGTAACATGGTTGACTGTAACAGGGTCGACTGTAACAGGGTCGACTGTAACAGGGTCGACTGTAACAGGGTCGACTGTAAACATGGTTGACTGTAACAGGGTCGACTGTAACAGGGTCGACTGTAACAGGGTCGACTGTAAACATGGTTGACTGTAAACATGGTTGCTGTAACAGGGTCGACTGTAACAGCGTTGACTGTAACAGGGTCGACTGTAAACATGGTTGACTGTGACAGGGTTGACTGTAACAGGGTTGACTGTAACAGGGTCGACTGTAACAGGGTCGACTGTAAACATGGTTGATTGTAAACATGGTCGACTGTAACAGGGTCGACTGTAACAGGGTCGACTGTAACAGGGTCGACTGTAACAGGGTCGACTGTAAACATGGTTGACTGTAACAGGGTCGACTGTAACAGGGTCGACTGTAAACATGGTTGACTGTAACAGGGTCGACTGTAACAGGGTCGACTGTAAACATGGTTGACTGTAACAGGGTCGACTGTAACAGGGTCGACTGTAACAGGGTTGACTGTAAACATGGTTGACTGTAACAGCCTGTCTGATGGGTAACAGCGTTGACGTGTTATGCTCGACACGCTCAGTTTTCCACCACCACAAAAAAAAAAAACAGAACAGAACAGAACAGAGCAGAGCAGAGCAGAGCAGAACAGAACAGAACAGAGCAGAGCAGAGCAGAACAGAACAGAGCAGAGCAGAGCAGAGCAGAGCAGAACAGAGCAGAGCAGAACAGAACAGAACAGAACAGAACAGAACAGAACAAAAACAGAACAGAACAGAACAGAACAGAACAAGTGTAGAAGCAGCTCACCTACTTTTACGCGATGACATCACTATTAGATGTTTAATGTTCTCTTTTGGAAAATATATATTTTAAAAGGAAAAGTTTCACCATTTTAAAACGAGAGTTTGGTTGACGGAACATGGTTGACCTTAAAATGTGAGGGATGTGGAATCACTATAATCACATTAAATAAATCATAATTTTCAGAAATAACTGTCAAAGCAACACAATAACTAGGGATTTACAATGACGGTGAAAAATTGGAGAAATGTTGGTATTAAGTAGGTAAAAAAAAATCCTCCTAGACCTTCCTAAACATCAAAAAAATACTGACTTTTGGTATTTTAGCAAAGCTTTATTCATATTAAAAATCAGATTTTTTGGAATTGTCCATGTGGTCTATATTAAAGGGCAATTCATTTAATATAATGTTTTAAAAATGCAATATTGGTCCACAATTTCGACTTAAAACATTAAAGGGATATATATCATTCTCTTTGAAACACAACAAACATTTCACAAACAAAAACTAATTTTTTTGTAAACATTTCTAGTAAAGATTTTCCCTTTCTCAATCTCTAAGCAAACCAAGGCTTCTCTACAAACCAACAACAGTGGAAGAGTGTAGACTCTGGTGTGAACAGAGCCAGAGGATCCAGGCCAGCTTGGGGGAAAAGGAAACGCACAATACATGTGGCTCCACAGCGTATGGACAAACACTACCCTCTACTGGCAGTACTCTGTACCTACAGTACTCTCTACCCTCTACTGGCAGTACTCTGTACTCTCTACCGGCAGTACCCTCTACTGGCAGTACTCTGTACCGGCAGTACTCTCTACCCTCTACTGGCAGTACTCTGTACTCTCTACCGGCAGTACCCTCTACTGGCAGTACTCTGTACCGGCAGTACTCTCTACCCTCTACTGGCAGTACTCTGTACTCTATACCGGCAGTACCCTCTACTGGCAGTACTGTGTACTCTCTACTGGCAGTACTCTGTACTCTCTACCGGCAGAACTCTCTACCGGCAGTACTCTGTACCGGCAGTACTCTCTACCCTCTACTGGCAGTACTCTCTACCCTCTACTGGCAGTACCCTCTACCCTCTACTGGCAGTACTGTGTACTCTCTACTGGCAGTACTCTGTACTCTCTACCGGCAGAACTCTCTACCGGCAGTACTCTGTACCGGCAGTACTCTGTACTCTCTACCGGCAGTACTCTCTACCCTCTACTGGCAATACCCTCTACCCTCTACTGGCAGTACTCTGTACTCTCTACCGGTAGTACTCTCTACCCTCTACTGGCAGTACTCTCTATCCTCTACTGGCAGTACTCTGTACCCTCTACTGGCAGTACTCTGTACTCTCTACTGGCAGTACTCTCTACCCTCTACTGGCAGTACCCTCTACTGGCAGTACCCTCTATCCTCTACTGGCAGTACCCTCTACTGGCAGTACTCTCTACCCGCTACTGGCAGCACACTGTACCCTCTACTGGCAGTACTCTGTACACTCTACTGGCAGTACTCTCTACTGGCAGTACTCTCTACAGGCAGTACCCTCTACTGGCAGTACAGTCTACTGGCAATACTCTCTACTGGCAGTACCCTCTACTGGCAGTACTCTCTACCCTCTACTGGCAGTACTCTCTACCCGCTACTGGCAGTACTCTCTACCCTCTACTGGCAGTACCCTCTACCCTCTACCCTCTGCTGGCAGTACTCTCTACCCTCTGCTGGCAGTACTCTCTACCCTCTACTGGCAGTACTCTCTACCCTCTACCCTCTACATTCTACTGGCAGTACTCTCTACCCTCTACTGGCAGTACTCTCTACCCTCTACTGGCAGTACTCTCTACCCTCTACTGGAAGTACTGTCTACATTCTACTGGCAGTACTCTCTACCCTCTACTGGCAGTACTCTCTACCCTCTACTGGCAGTACACTCTACCCTCTATCCTCTACTGGCAGTACTCTCTATCCTCTACCCTCTACTGGCAGTACCCTCTACCCTCTACCCTCTACTGGCAGTACTCTCTACCCTCTACTGGCAGTACCCTCTACCCTCTATCCTCTACTGGCAGTACTCTCTACCCTCTACCCTCTACTGGCAGTACTCTCTACCCTCTACCCTCTGTAGGCTGAGTGCTGTGAAAACAAACACTGCCCTCTGTTGGCAGTATGTGTAAAAACGTTCCAGAGATCTGAAGTTGTTGCCGTGTTGATCGTGTCTGCCTGCCACACTGGAATCAGGCACTCCAGACCAATCAAACTCTCAAAGTAATTGGAAGAAAACAAATACTACTTGATTCCAGGTCTGCACTGAATGACAGGCACCCACCCAACTTCCATCTCTCCATCCCTCAATCTCTCTCGGTATTCAGCTCAGAAATGTTTAATTGCCCCTCCTCTAAACACTCTCTCTCTTTAGACCCTTAATCCACTCATCACGTCCTAATTTGCCAAATAAATCACACTTCATTTATTTTTTCCCTTATTTTTTCTCTCTCTCTTTTCCCTCTATCGCTCCCTCCCTCTCTCAGCCTCGTTAACCCTGTCGACAGTTTCTATGACGACACTCTCATCCAGGCCTCTTCATTGGATGTGCCAGATGGTGATTTGCATGCCAGACTGTTTTTCTATATCATTGGAATGGCCGTCTCTCTCCCTCTCTCTCTCTCTCGCACGCTCTCTTCCTCTCACCTCTCTCTCCCACTCCCCCTCCCCCCTCTCTCTCTCTCTCTCTCTCTCTCTCTCGCTTTCTCGCTCTCTCGCTCTCTCGCTCGCTCCCTCGCTCTCCCTCTCTCTCCCCCTCTCTCTCTCTCTCGCTCTCTCGCTCTCTCTCTCGCTCTCTCTCTCTCTCTCTCTCTCTGCCAGAAGAATGGAGGATAATTCAGCTCCTGCCCACAGATGGCATGCACGTCCTTGTCCTACAAGGTTAGGGATCCATTTAATCTGTGGAGAAGAGGAGTGAATTAAAATGAACGATGGCTCGACATTTATTGCATTCCGTTACCAGGGGGTTGAAGGAGAGACTGGGGAGGAGGGAGAAGCTGTGGTTAGAGGAGGGATGGAGAGAGAGGCAGAGATAGAGTTAGGAGAGTCAGAACGAGGGACAGGGAGAGAGGGAGAGAAGAGTATCCACGGTCAGGTCGTGGTGACTGTGAATCAATGCTTGCATGGGATGTTGAATAATGTCATATACCGTTCTTTCAACAGACAAGGGAAAAGAAGTACAGAACATCTAGTGGTGGTCACTGGTCCTCCCCTCTATCTAGTGGTGGTCACCAGTCCTCCCCTCTATCTAGTGGTGGTCACCAGTCCTCCCCTCTATCTAGTGGTGGTCACCAGTCCTCCCCTCTATCTAGTGGTGGTCACCAGTCCTCCCCTCTATATAGTGGTGGTCACCAGTCCTCCCCTCTATCTAGTGGTGGTCACCAGTCCTCCCCTCTATCTAGTGGTGGTCACCAGTCCTCCCCTCTATATAGTGGTGGTCACCAGTCCTCCCCTCTATCTAGTGGTGGTCGCTGGTCCTCCCCTCTATCTAGTGGTGGTCACCAGTCCTCCCCTCTATATAGTGGTGGTCACCAGTCCTCCCCTCTATCTAGTGGTGGTCACCAGTCCTCCCCTCTATCTAGTGGTGGTCACTGGTCCTCCCCTCTATCTAGTGGTGGTTACCAGTCCTCCCCTCTATCTAGTGGTGGTCGCTGGTCCTCCCCTCTATCTAGTGGTGGTCGCTGGTCCTCCCCTCTATCTAGTGGTGGTAACCAGTCCTCCCCTCTATCTAGTGGTGGTAACCAGTCCTCCCCTCTATCTAGTGGTGGTCACCGGTCCTCCCCTCTATCTAGTGGTGGTCACCAGTCCTCCCCTCTATCTAGTGGTGGTCACTGGTCCTCCCCTCTATCTAGTGGTGGTCACCGGTCCTCCCCTCTATCTAGTGGTGGTCACCAGTCCTCCCCTCTATCTAGTGGTGGTCACTGGTCCTCCCCTCTATCTAGTGGTGGTCACCAGTCCTCCCCTCTATATAGTGGTGGTCACCAGTCCTCCCCTCTATCTAGTGGTGGTCACTGGTCCTCCCCTCTATCTAGTGGTGGTCACCGGTCCTCCCCTCTATCTAGTGGTGGTCACCAGTCCTCCCCTCTATCTAGTGGTGGTCACTGGTCCTCCCCTCTATCTAGTGGTGGTCACCGGTCCTCCCCTCTATCTAGTGGTGGTCACCAGTCCTCCCCTCTATATAGTGGTGGTCACCAGTCCTCCCCTCTATCTAGTGGTGGTCACTGGTCCTCCCCTCTATCTAGTGGTGGTCACCGGTCCTCCCCTCTATCTAGTGGTGGTCACTGGTCCTCCCCTCTATCTAGTGGTGGTCACTGGTCCTAGCATCTATCTATTGGTGGTCACTAATCCTGTCTCTACTTGCTGACTTCATTACACAGCATCTCTCCCGGCTCCGCTCCAATTCAATCTCTATCATAATACGTATGGGCCCTGGTAACCAGTCGTAGGTAGTCCACTACTCACCGGTAGTCCACTACTCACCAGTACTCCTCTACTCACCGGTAGTCTTCTACTCACCGGTAGTCCTCTACTCACCAGTAGTCCTCTACTCACCAGTAGTCCACTACTCACCGGTAGTCCTCTACTCACCAGTAGTCCTCTACTCACCAGTAGTCCACTACTCACCGGTAGTCCTCTACTCACCAATAGTCCACTACTCACCGGTAGTCCACTACTCACCGGTAGTCCTCTACTCCACTACTCACCGGTAGTCCTCTACTCACCAGTAGTCCACTACTCACCGGTAGTCCTCTACTCACCAGTAGTCCACTACTCACCGGTAGTCCTCTACTCACCAGTAGTCCTCTACTCCACTACTCACCGGTAGTCCTCTACTCACCGGTAGTCCAATACTCACCGGCAGTCCACTACTCACCGGTAGTCCTCTACTCACCAGTAGTCCACTACTCACCGGTAGTCCTCTACTCACCAGTAGTCCTCTACTCCACTACTCACCGGTAGCCCTCTACTCACCGGTAGTCCTCTACTCACCAGTAGTCCACTACTCCACTACTCACCAGTAGTCCTCTACTCACCAGTAGTCCACTACTCACCGGTAGTCCACTACTCACCAGTAGTCCACTACTCACCAGTACTCCTCTACTCACCGGTAGTCCACAACTCACCAGTAGTCCTCTACTCACCAGTAGTCTTCTACTCACCGGTAGTCCTCTACTCACCAGTAGTCCTCTACTCACCAGTAGTCCTCTACTCCACTACTCACCGGTAGTCCTCTACTCACCGGTAGTCCAATACTCACCGGTAGTCCACTACTCACCGGTAGTCCTCTACTCCACTACTCACCGGTAGTCCACTACTCACCGGTAGTCCTCTACTCCACTACTCACCAGTAGTCCACTACTCACCGGTAGTCCTCTACTCCACTACTCACCGGTAGTCCTCTACTCACCAGTAGTCCTCTACTCCACTACTCACCGGTAGTCCTCTACTCACCGGTAGTCCAATACTCACCGGTAGTCCACTACTCACCGGTAGTCCTCTACTCACCAGTAGTCCACTACTCACCGGTAGTCCTCTACTCACCAGTAGTCCTCTACTCCACTACTCACCGGTAGTCCTCTACTCACCGGTAGTCCTCTACTCACCAGTAGTCCACTACTCCACTACTCACCAGTAGTCCTCTACTCACCGGTAGTCCTCCACTCACCAGTAGTCCTCTACTCACCGGTAGTCGACTACTCACCGGTACTCCACTACTCACCAGTAGTCCTCTACTCACCAGTAGTCCTCTACTCACTGGTAGTCCACTACTCACCGGTAGTCCTCTACTCACCGGTAGTCCTCTACTCACCAGTAGTCCTCTACTCACCGGTAGTCCTCTACTCACCGGTAGTCGACTACTCACCGGTACTCCACTACTCACCAGTAGTCCTCTACTCACCAGTAGTCCTCTACTCACTGGTAGTCCACTACTCACCGGTAGTCCACTACTAACCAGTAGTCCTCTACTCACCGGTAGTCCTCTACTCACCAGTAGTCCTCTACTCACCAGTAGTCCACTACTCCACTACTCACCAGTAGTCCTCTACTCACCAGTAGTCCTCTACTCACCGGTAGTCCACTACTCACCGGTAGTCCACTACTCACCAGTAGTCCTCTACTCACCGGTAGTCCACTACTCCACTACTCACCGGTAGTCCACTACTCACCAGTAGTCCTCTACTCACCGGTAGTCCACTACTCACCGGTAGTCCTCTACTCACCGGTAGTCCTATACTCCACTACTCACCACTACTCCACTACTCACCGGTAGTCCTCTACTCACCGGTAGTCCACTACTCCACTACTCACCAGTAGTCCTCTACTCACCAGTAGTCCACTACTCCACTACTCACCAGTAGTCCTCTACTCACCAGTAGTCCTCTACTCACCGGTAGTCCACTACTCCACTACTCACCGGTAGTCCACTACTCACCAGTAGTCCACTACTCACCAGTAGTCCTCTACTCCACTACTCACCACTACTCCACTACTCACCTGTAGTCCTCTACTCACCAGTAGTCCACTACTCACCACTACTCCACTACTCACCGGTAGTCCTCTACTCACCGGTAGTCCTCTACTCCACTACTCACCGGTAGTCCTCTACTCACCACTACTCCAATACTCACCACTACTCCACTACTCACCGGTAGTCCTCTACTCACCGGTAGTCCTCTACTCCACTACTCACCGGTAGTCCTCTACTCACCACTACTCCAATACTCACCACTACTCCACTACTCACCGGTAGTCCTCTACTCACCACTACTACACTACTCACCAGTAGTCCACTACTCACCACTACTACACTACTCACCGGTAGTCCTCTACTCACCGTTAGTCCTCTACTCACCGGTAGTCCACTACTCCACTACTCACCGGTAGTCCTCTACTCCACTACTCACCACTACTCCAATACTCACCACTACTCCACTACTCACCGGTAGTCCACTACTCACCAGTAGTCCTCTACTCACCAGTAGTCCACTACTCACCGGTAGTCCACTACTCACCAGTAGTCCTCTACTCACCGGTAGACCTCTACTCCACTACTCACCGGTAGTCCTCTACTCCACTACTCACCAGTAGTCCTCTACTCACCGGTAGTCCTCTACTCACCAGTAGTCCTCTACTCACCAGTAGTCCACTACTCACCAGTAGTCCTCTACTCCACTACTCACCAGTAGTCCTCTACTCACCGGTAGACCTCTACTCCACTACTCACCAGTAGTCCTCTACTCCACTACTCACCGGTAGTCCTCTACTCCACTACTCACCGGTAGTCCTCTACTCACCGGTAGTCCTCTACTCACCAGTAGTCCACTACTCACCAGTAGTGCTCTACTCCACTACTCACCAGTAGTCCTCTACTCACCGGTAGTCCTCTACTCACCAGTAGTCCTCTACTCACCAGTAGTCCTCTACTCACCACTACTCCACTACTCACCGGTAGTCCACTACTCACCAGTAGTCCTCTACTCACCGGTAGTCCACTACTCACCGGTAGTCCTCTACTCACCGGTAGTCCTCTACTCACCGGTAGTCCTCTACTCACCGGTAGTCCTCTACTCACCGGTAGTCCTCTACTCACCAGTAGTCCACTACTCACCAGTAGTCCTCTACTCACCAGTAGTCCTCTACTCACCGGTAGTCCTCTACTCTGTTATTTTAGCCTGTATCGTATGCATATTCATCGTTGTTTGCAGGTGAGAGATCTCAGTGAGGTGCAGCTGTGTGAATATAGTAGGGAATAAATCTCGGTAAGCATGAACTGGGTTTATTAAAGCAGAAGGCTGAGGGGCTGGAACAGTCCCATGTGTTTCAACTTTGACCCCTATGTTGCTCACATTATAGATCACAGCATTGATCAGAATAAATGAGCCAAATATAAAATCTGAAAGCATAAGAATAGCCAGAGGCATGGCCATGCTTGAAACTATGTTTAGCACTAGCCTACGTGTACAATACTGTTTATAGTCTGGTTGTTGTAAGAAATGAGCCAATGACCTATTGGTGTGACCTACTCATATTGAAAGTTCCAAATTGAATTTGCCTTGTCAGAAATATCACACTAATGTTGATGAAGGACCTTTAGTCAACCTTTAGTTAAACAAAAACTTCAGACCAAAGCAAGATAAAATAATGGATTGGTTCATTCATTTTACAGCGACAAAACTGAGGATATCCTAGAACTAACTCCATGCAAATATGCTAAAATACATGTAGTAACATATCACTGTGATGTTGAGAGACAGTCACAAAATAGTGTAGCAAGTGGGATTCACAAGGAAGGCCGAGGGAGAACACATGGAAGGACGGAAAGATGGAGGTACAAGACAGAGTTGAGTAAGTAGGCTCTAGAAATAGAAATAGATCTAGAATCTACAAATAGATCTAGAATCTACAAATAGATCTAGAATCTACAAATAGAGAAAACAGACAAAGTGGTGATCGAATGGCAGACATTCCTAAACCCCCACTGGTTTCTCACTCACTTTTCCTCTTTCATTCATGATGTTGGATCTCAGGCATATTACGTTATTGTCTTTGTTCTCCAGTCTAACCCTAGCCCTAGCAATAACTCCATATCTATATACACACTGAGTGTACAAAACATTAAGAACACCTTCCTAATATTGAGTTGCACCCCCCCCCCCCCCCCCCCCCGCCCACCCTTTGGCCCGCAGAACAGCCTCCAACCACTAGGCTACCTGGGAGCGGCAGGTAGCCTAGTGGTTAGAGCCTTGGACTACTAACCGAAAGGTTGCAAGATTGAATTCCCCGAGCTGACAAGGTAAAAAACTGTCGTTCTGCCCCTGAACAAGGCAGTTAACCCACTGTTCCTAGGCCGTCATTGAAAATAAGAATTTATTCTTAACTGACTTGCCTAGTTAAATAAAGGTAAATAAAAAAAATTAAAAATGTGTCGGAGAATGGACTCTACAAGGTGTCGAAAGTGTTCCACAGGGATGCTGGCCCATGTTGACTCCAATGCTTCCCACAGTTGTGTCAAATTGGCTGGATGCCCTTTGGGTGGTAGACCATTCTTGATACACACATGAAACTGTTGAGCGGAAAGAAACCCAGCAGCGTTGCAGTTCTTGACACAAAGCAGTGCACCTGGCACCTACTACCACACCCCGTTCAAAGGCATGTAAATCGTTTGTCTTCTCCATTCACCCTCTGAATGACACACATACACAAGCCATGTCTCAATTGTCTCAAGGCTTGAAACTTCTTCAACCTACCTATCACCTCAACACACCCACTCGCCTTTGAAAACCTGGAATGAGTTTATGTAGTCAATTTGATTAATCATATTAATTTGTACTTATTAGCGGCCGCTTGAAAAGGGATGACAATGAGATTAATGAAATGAGTTAATTTTTCCCTCCCTTTCACACCATCCCTCCAGCTGTTTGTGAGAGAGAGAGAGAGAGAGAGAGAGAGAGAGAGAGAGAGAGAGAGAGAGAGAGAGAGAGAGAGAGAGAGAAATTTGACTGGGGAGCCATGCAAACTAAACTAGTGAAAACATTATTAAAATAGATAATAATGTTATTTTAGGAATCATGTTCATTTCAACATTTAGAGATGCTGTAGAGGTCTTTTTTCTCAGGACAACCTGGTAAAATACACATTAAAAAAGCGTAATACTTTTCCTCCTGTAGCACCACCAAGGCCACACTGTTTACCACACGTCTTCAACACACCATACGCCTCATCACAATCTCCATTATTGAAGACAAGAGATCTCCTGTACCTCCTCTGGCCTCCACTTTGACAGCAAGGGTTTATGGGATGGTGCCCGTCACAGGCACCTTCTCATTCCAAGTCCACCTTATCCTCCTCTGCTCCTCACCCTCTCCTCTCCTCTCCTCTCCTCTCCTCTCCTCTCCTCTCCACTCCTACTACTCTCCTCTCCTCTCCACTCCTACTACTCTCCTCTCCTCTCCTCTACTCTACTCTCCTCTCTTCTCCTTTCTCCTTCTCCTCTTCTCCTTCTTCTCCTCTCCTCTCCTCCTCCATTCCTCTCCTCTCCTCTCCTCTCCTCTCCTCTCCACTCCTCATCCTCCTCTTCTCATCCTCTCTTCTCCTCTCCTCTCCTCTCCTCTCTTCTCCTCTCCTCTCCTCTCCCCTCCTCTCCTCTCCTCTCCTCTCCTCTCCACTCCTACTACTCTCCTCTCCTCTCCTCTACTCTACTCTCCTCTCTTCTCCTTTCTCCTTCTCCTCTTCTCCTTCTTCTCCTCTCCTCTCCTCCTCCATTCCTCTCCTCTCCTCTCCTCTCCTCTCCTCTCCTCTCCTCTCCTCTCCTCTCCTCTCCTCTCCACTCCTACTACTCTCCTCTCCTCTCCTCTCCTCTACTCTACTCTCCTCTCTTCTCCTTTCTCCTTCTCCTCTTCTCCTTCTTCTCCTCTCCTCTCCTCCTCCATTCCTCTCCTCTCCTCTCCTCTCCACTCCTCATCCTCCTCTTGTCATCCTCTCCTCTCCTCTCCTCTCTTCTCCTCTACTCTCCTCACCTCCTCTTCTCATCCTCTCCTCTCCTCTCCTCTCCTCTCCTCTCCTCTCCTCTACTCTCCTCACCTCCTCTTCTACTCCTCTCTTCTCCGCTCCCCGCCCCTGACCTCGTCCGACTCAGCCCTTCGACCTTGCCCTTCACGGCTGAGTTAATACCATAATTACCCAGGAGGCAGGGCAGGATGCCACGCTGCGGAGGGCGTTCCCATGTTTACCAGAATATAGAATATCTGGGTGTTTTATCGGTCCTAACTCATCTTGCGTCCCAAATGGCACCCTAATCCCTATATAGTGCACACCTTTTGAACAGAACCCTATTGACCCTGGTCAAAAAGTAGTGCTCTATCGATGGGATAGTGTGCCATTTGGTCCGCAGGCTCAGACCGGGTGTCAGAGGAGCACCTTCTGATATAGAAACCCATCGATGTGAGAAATTAAAGGATGAAGGAAGCAAAAAGAGGATGTGTCAAACCTGGTTGGAATGTATGTCGTTGTATTCTTCTCCAGGACAACGTGTAAATACACACGTATGTTTAAGAGGGGTCAAACGGCAGAGGTCAGTGTCAGTCACGACTGGGAAAACAACATAGGGTGGTGGGTGGTCAAAACGCTTGGTGTCTATCTATTGAATAAGTCATATATATACATACATTCAATTACAAGGTTGAGTCAAAAGAAACTGTAAAAAAAAATGCCTATCTCTTCAAAGAGTATCTTAAATAATCCCCCTCCCCATCTCGACCCCACCCACCTCGGACCCCCCCCCCCCCACCCCCCACCCCAGATCTGACTTTGTTGATAGCTACACTGTATGTACAGCAGTATGAGGACACCCCTTCATCCACTATATATACAGCAGTATGAGGACACCCCTTCATACACTATATATACAGCAGTATGAGGACACCCCTTCATACACTATATATACAGCAGTATGTGGACACCCCTTCATCCACTATATATACAGCAGTATGGACACCCCTTCATCCACTATATATACAGCAGTATATGGACACCCCTTCATCCACTATATATACAGCAGTATGAGGACACCCCTTCATCCACTATATATACAGCAGTATGAGGACACCCCTTCATCCACTATATATACAGCAGTATGAGGACACCCCTTCATCCACTATATATACAGCAGTATGGACACCCCTTCATCCACTATATATACAGCAGTATGAGGACACCCCTTCATCCACTATATATACAGCAGTATGAGGACACCCCTTCATCCACTATATATACAGCAGTATGAGGACACCCCTTCATCCACTATATATACAGCAGTATGTGGACACCCCTTCATCCACTATATATACAGCAGTATGTGGACATCTCTATAGACAAACATTGGCAGTAGAATGGCCTGTACTGAAGAGCTCAGTGATTTTCAACGTGCCCACCGTCATAGGATGCCACCTTTCTAACAAGTTAGTTGGTCAAATATCTACCCTGCTAGAGCTGCCCCCAGTCAACTGTAAGTGCTTTTATTGTGAAGTGGAAATGTCTAGGAGCAACAACTGCTCAGCCGTGAAGTGGTAGGCCATACAAGCTCACAGAACGGTATTCTGTGGTCACTGGTCCTAGTATTCTGTGGTCACTGGTCCTAGTATTCTGTGTCTGTGGTCACTGGTCCTAGTATTCTGTGTCTGTGGTCACTGGTCCTAGTATTCTGTGGTCACTGGTCCTAGTATTCTGTGTCTGTTGTCACTGGTCCTAGTATTCTGTGTCTGTTGTCACTGGTCCTAGTATTCTGTGTCTGTTGTCACTGGTCCTAGTATTCTGTGTCTGTGGTCACTGGTCCTAGTATTCTGTGTCTGTGGTCACTGGTCCTTCTTTACCTTTTTTCTCATCAATTCACCATTTCACACTGAAGAGTCTTTCAGTCATTCAACATACTATAACTACTGTTCCGTGACGTAGGGAAACGAGACAAGACATACTATAACTACTGTTCCGTAGGGAAACGAGGCACAACATACTATAACTACTGTTCCGTGACGTAGGGAAACGAGGCACAACATACTATAACTACGGTTCCCTGACGTAGGGAAACGAGGCACAACATACTATAACTACTGTTCCATGACGTAGGGAAACGAGACACAACATACTATAACTACTGTTCCGTAGGGAAACGAGGCACAACATACTATAACTACTGTTCCGTAGGGAAACGAGGCACAATATACTATAACTACTGTTCTGTGACGTAGGGAAACGAGGCACAACATACTATAACTACTGTTCCGTGATGTAGGGAAACGAGGCACAACATACTATAACTACTGTTCCGTGACGTAGGGAAACGAGACAAGACATACTATAACTACTGTTCCGTGATGTAGGGAAACGAGGCACAACATACTATAACTACTGTTCCGTGACGTAGGGAAACGAGACACAACATACTATAACTACTGTTCTGTGACGTAGGGAAACGAGGCACAACATACTATAACTACTGTTCCGTGACGTAGGGAAACGAGGCACAACATACTATAACTACTGTTCCGTGACGTAGGGAAACGAGGCACAACATACTATAACTACTGTTCCGTGACGTAGGGAAACGAGGCACAACATACTATAACTACTGTTCCGTGACGTAGGGAAACGAGGCACAACATACTATAACTACTGTTCCGTGACGTAGGGAAACGAGGCACAACATACTATAACTACTGTTCCGTGACGATAGTGAAACGAGGCACAACATACTATAACTACTGTTCCGTAGGGAAACGAGGCACAACATACTATAACTACTGTTCCGTAGGGAAACGAGGCACAACATACTATAACTACTGTTCCGTGACGTAGGGAAACGAGGGCACAACATACTATAACTACTGTTCCGTGACGTAGGGAAACGAGGCACAACATACTATAACTACTGTTCCGTGACGTAGGGAAACGAGGCACAACATACTATAACTACTGTTCCGTAGGGAAACGAGGCACAACATACTATAACTACTGTTCCGTAGGGAAACGAGGCACAACATACTATAACTACTGTTCTGTGACGTAGGGAAACGAGGCACAACATACTATAACTACTGTTCCGTGACGTAGGGAAACGAGGCACAACATACTATAACTACTGTTCCGTGACGTAGGGAAACGAGGCACAACATACTATAACTACTGTTCCGTAGGGAAACGAGGCACAACATACTATAACTACTGTTCCGTAGGGAAACGAGGCACAACATACTATAACTACTGTTCCGTGACGTAGGGAAACGAGGCACAACATACTATAACTACCTGTTCCGTGATGTAGGGAAACGAGGCACAACATACTATAACTACTGTTCCGTGACGTAGGGAAACGAGGCACAACATACTATAACTACTGTTCCGTGACGTAGGGAAACGAGGCACAACATACTATAACTACTGTTCCGTGACGATAGTGAAACGAGGCACAACATACTATAACTACTGTTCTGTGACGTAGGGAAACGAGGCACAACATACTATAACTACTGTTCCGTAGGGAAACGAGGCACAACATACTATAACTACTGTTCCGTGACGTAGGGAAACGAGGCACAACATACTATAACTACTGTTCCGTGACATAGGGAAACGAGGCACAACATACTATAACTACTGTTCTGTGATGTAGGGGAAACGAGGCACAACATACTATAACTACTGTTCCGTAGGGAAACGAGGCACAACATACTATAACTACTGTTCCGTAGGGAAACGAGGCACAACATACTATAACTACTGTTCCGTGACGTAGGGAAACGAGGCACAACATACTATAACTACTGTTCCGTGACGTAGGGAAACGAGGCACAACATACTATAACTACTGTTCCGTAGGGAAACGAGGCACAACATACTATAACTACTGTTCCGTAGGGAAACGAGGCACAACATACTATAACTACTGTTCTGTGACGTAGGGAAACGAGGCACAACATACTATAACTACTGTTCCGTAGGGAAACGAGGCACAACATACTATAACTACTGTTCCGTGACGTAGGAAACGAGGCACAACATACTATAACTACTGTTCCGTGATGTAGGGAAACGAGGCACAACATACTATAACTACTGTTCCGTGACGTAGGGAAACGAGGCACAACATACTATAACTACTGTTCTGTGACGTAGGGAAACGAGGCACAACATACTATAACTACTGTTCCGTAGGGAAACGAGGCACAACATACTATAACTACTGTTCCGTGACGTAGGGAAACGAGGCACAACATACTATAACTACTGTTCCATAGGGAAACGAGGCACAACATACTATAACTACTGTTCCGTAGGGAAACGAGGCACAACATACTATAACTACTGTTCCGTAGGGAAACGAGGCACAACATACTATAACTACTGTTCCGTGACGTAGGGAAACGAGGCACAACATACTATAACTACTGTTCCGTGACGTAGGGAAACGAGGCACAACATACTATAACTACTGTTCCGTGACGTAGGGAAACGAGGCACAACATACTATAACTACTGTTTCCGTGACGTAGGGAAACGAGGCACAACATACTATAACTACTGTTCCGTGACGTAGGGAAACGAGGCACAACATACTATAACTACTGTTCCGTGACGTAGGGAAACGAGGCACAACATACTATAACTACTGTTCCGTGACGATAGTGAAACGAGGCACAACATACTATAACTACTGTTCCGTAGGGAAACGAGGCACAACATACTATAACTACTGTTCCGTAGGGAAACGAGGCACAACATACTATAACTACTGTTCCGTGACGTAGGGAAACGAGGCACAACATACTATAACTACTGTTCCGTGACGTAGGGAAACGAGGCACAACATACTATAACTACTGTTCCGTGACGTAGGGAAACGAGGCACAACATACTATAACTACTGTTCCGTAAGGGAAACGAGGCACAACATACCATAACTACTGTTTCCGTAGGGAAACGAGGCACAACATACTATAACTACTGTTCTGTGACGTAGGGAAACGAGGCACAACATACTATAACTACTGTTCCGTGACGTAGGGAAACGAGGCACAACATACTATAACTACTGTTCCGTGACGTAGGGAAACGAGGCACAACATACTATAACTACTGTTCCGTAGGGAAACGAGGCACAACATACTATAACTACTGTTCCGTAGGGAAACGAGGCACAACATACTATAACTACTGTTCCGTGACGTAGGGAAACGAGGCACAACATACTATAACTACCTGTTCCGTGATGTAGGGAAACGAGGCACAACATACTATAACTACTGTTCCGTAGGGAAACGAGGCACAACATACTATAACTACTGTTCTGTGACGTAGGGAAACGAGGCACAACATACTATAACTACTGTTCCGTGATGTAGGGAAACGAGGCACAACATACTATAACTACTGTTCCGTGACGTAGGGAAACGAGACAAGACATACTATAACTACTGTTCCGTGATGTAGGGAAACGAGGCACAACATACTATAACTACTGTTCCGTGACGTAGGGAAACGAGACACAACATACTATAACTACTGTTCTGTGACGTAGGGAACGAGGCACAACATACTATAACTACTGTTCCGTGATGTAGGGAAACGAGGCACAACATACTATAACTACTGTTCCGTGACGTAGGGAAACGAGGCACAACATACTATAACTACTGTTCCGTGACGTAGGGAAACGAGGCACAACATACTATAACTACTGTTCCGTGACGTAGGGAAACGAGGCACAACATACTATAACTACTGTTCCGTGACGTAGGGAAACGAGGCACAACATACTATAACTACTGTTCCGTGACGATAGTGAAACGAGGCACAACATACTATAACTACTGTTCCGTAGGGAAACGAGGCACAACATACTATAACTACTGTTCCGTAGGGAAACGAGGCACAACATACTATAACTACTGTTCCGTGACGTAGGGAAACGAGGCACAACATACTATAACTACTGTTCCGTGACGTAGGGAAACGAGGCACAACATACTATAACTACTGTTCCGTGACGTAGGGAAACGAGGCACAACATACTATAACTACTGTTCCGTAGGGAAACGAGGCACAACATACTATAACTACTGTTCCGTAGGGAAACGAGGCACAACATACTATAACTACTGTTCTGTGACGTAGGGAAACGAGGCACAACATACTATAACTACTGTTCCGTGACGTAGGGAAACGAGGCACAACATACTATAACTACTGTTCGGTGACGTAGGGAAACGAGGCACAACATACTATAACTACTGTTCCGTAGGGAAACGAGGCACAACATACTATAACTACTGTTCCGTAGGGAAACGAGGCACAACATACTATAACTACTGTTCCGTGACGTAGGGAAACGAGGCACAACATACTATAACTACCTGTTCCGTGATGTAGGGAAACGAGGCACAACATACTATAACTACTGTTCCGTGACGTAGGGAAACGAGGCACAACATACTATAACTACTGTTCCGTGACGTAGGGAAACGAGGCACAACATACTATAACTACTGTTCCGTGACGATAGTGAAACGAGGCACAACATACTATAACTACTGTTCTGTGACGTAGGGAAACGAGGCACAACATACTATAACTACTGTTCCGTAGGGAAACGAGGCACAACATACTATAACTACTGTTCCGTGACGTAGGGAAACGAGGCACAACATACTATAACTACTGTTCCGTGACATAGGGAAACGAGGCACAACATACTATAACTACTGTTCTGTGATGTAGGGAAACGAGGCACAACATACTATAACTACTGTTCCGTAGGGAAACGAGGCACAACATACTATAACTACTGTTCCGTAGGGAAACGAGGCACAACATACTATAACTACTGTTCCGTGACGTAGGGAAACGAGGCACAACATACTATAACTACTGTTCCGTGACGTAGGGAAACGAGGCACAACATACTATAACTACTGTTCCGTAGGGAAACGAGGCACAACATACTATAACTACTGTTCCGTAGGGAAACGAGGCACAACATACTATAACTACTGTTCTGTGACGTAGGGAAACGAGGCACAACATACTATAACTACTGTTCCGTAGGGAAACGAGGCACAACATACTATAACTACTGTTCCGTGACGTAGGGAAACGAGGCACAACATACTATAACTACTGTTCCGTGATGTAGGGAAACGAGGCACAACATACTATAACCACTGTTCCGTGACGTAGGGAAACGAGGCACAACATACTATAACTACTGTTCTGTGACGTAGGGAAACGAGGCACAACATACTATAACTACTGTTCCGTAGGGAAACGAGGCACAACATACTATAACTACTGTTCCGTGACGTAGGGAAACGAGGCACAACATACTATAACTACTGTTCCATAGGGAAACGAGGCACAACATACTATAACTACTGTTCCGTAGGGAAACGAGGCACAACATACTATAACTACTGTTCCGTAGGGAAACGAGGCACAACATACTATAACTACTGTTCCGTAGGGAAACGAGGCACAACATACTATAACTACTGTCACGTGACGTAGGGAAACGAGGCACAACATACTATAACTACGGTTCCCTGACGTAGGGAAACGAAGCACAACATACTATAACTACTGTTCCGTGACGTAGGGAAACGAGGCACAACATACTATAACTACTGTTCCGTGACGTAGGGAAACGAGGCACAACATACTATAACTACTGTTCCGTGATGTAGGGAAACGAGGCACAACATACTATAACTACTGTTCCGTGACGTAGGGAAACGAGGCACAACATACTATAACTACTGTTCCGTAGGGAAACGAGGCACAACATACTATAACTACTGTTCCGTAGGGAAACGAGGCACAACATACTATAACTACTGTTCCGTGATGTAGGGAAACGAGGCACAACATACTATAACTACTGTTCTGTGACGTAGGGAAACAAGGCACAACATACTATAACTACTGTTCTGTGACGTAGGGAAACGAGGCACAATATACTATAACTACTGTTCCGTAGGGAAACGAGACACAACATACTATAACTACTGTTCCGTAGGGAAACGAGGCACAACATACTATAACTACTGTTCCGTGACGTAGGGAAACGAGGCACAACATACTATAACTACTGTTCCGTGACGTAGGGAAACGAGGCACAACATACTATAACTACTGTTCCGTGACGATAGTGAAACGAGGCACAACATACTATAACTACAGTTCCGTGACGTAGGGAAAAGAGGCACAACATACTGTAACTACTGTTCCGTAGAGAAACGAGGCACAACATACTATAACTACTGTTCCGTAGGGAAACGAGGCACAACATACTATAACTACTGTTCCGTGATGTAGGGAAACGAGGCACAACATACTATAACTACTGTTCTGTGACGTAGGGAAACGAGGCACAACATACTATAACTACTGTTCCGTAGGGAAACGAGGCACAACATACTATAACTACTGTTCCGTAGGGAAACGAGACACAACATACTATAACTACTGTTCCGTAGGGAAACGAGGCACAAGATACTATAACTACTGTTCCGTGACGTAGGGAAACGAGGCACAACATACTATAACTACTGTTCCGTAACGTAGGGAAACGAGGCACAACATACTATAACTACTGTTCCGTGACGTAGGGAAACGAGGCACAACATACTATAACTACTGTTCCGTGACGTAGGGAAACGAGGCACAACATACTATAACTACTGTTCCGTAGGGAAACGAGGCACAACATACTATAACTACTGTTCCGTAGGGAAACGAGGCACAACATACTATAACTACTGTTCCGTGATGTAGGGAAACGAGGCACAACATACTATAACTACTGTTCTGTGACGTAGGGAAACAAGGCACAACATACTATAACTACTGTTCTGTGACGTAGGGAAACGAGGCACAATATACTATAACTACTGTTCCGTAGGGAAACGAGACACAACATACTATAACTACTGTTCCGTAGGGAAACGAGGCACAACATACTATAACTACTGTTCCGTGACGTAGGGAAACGAGGCACAACATACTATAACTACTGTTCCGTGACGTAGGGAAACGAGGCACAACATACTATAACTACTGTTCCGTGACGATAGTGAAACGAGGCACAACATACTATAACTACAGTTCCGTGACGTAGGGAAAAGAGGCACAACATACTGTAACTACTGTTCCGTAGAGAAACGAGGCACAACATACTATAACTACTGTTCCGTAGGGAAACGAGGCACAACATACTATAACTACTGTTCCGTGATGTAGGGAAACGAGGCACAACATACTATAACTACTGTTCTGTGACGTAGGGAAACGAGGCACAACATACTATAACTACTGTTCCGTAGGGAAACGAGGCACAACATACTATAACTACTGTTCCGTAGGGAAACGAGACACAACATATTATAACTACTGTTCCGTAGGGAAACGAGGCACAACATACTATAACTACTGTTCCGTGACGTAGGGAAACGAGGCACAACATACTATAACTACTGTTCCGTGACATAGGGAAACGAGGCACAACATACTATAACTACTGTTCCGTGACGTAGGGAAACGAGGCACAACATACTATAACTACTGTTCCGTGACGTAGGGAAACGAGGCACAACATACTATAACTACTGTTCCGTGACGTAGGGAAACGAGGCACAACATACTATAACTACTGTTCCGTGACGTAGGGAAACGAGGCAACACATACTATAACTACTGTTCCGTGACGTAGGGAAACGAGGCACAACATACTATAACTACTGTTCCGTGACGTAGGGAAACGAGGCACAACATACTATAACTACTGTTCCGTGACGTAGGGAAACGAGGCACAACATACTATAACTACTGTTCCGTAGGGAAACGAGGCACAACATACTATAACTACTGTTCCGTGATGTAGGGAAACGAGGCACAACATACTATAACTACTGTTCTGTGACGTAGGGAAACAAGGCACAACATACTATAACTACTGTTCTGTGACGTAGGGAAACGAGGCACAATATACTATAACTACTGTTCCGTAGGGAAACGAGACACAACATACTATAACTACTGTTCCGTAGGGAAACGAGGCACAACATACTATAACTACTGTTCCGTGACGTAGGGAAACGAGGCACAACATACTATAACTACTGTTCCGTGACGTAGGGAAACGAGGCACAACATACTATAACTACTGTTCCGTGACGATAGTGAAACGAGGCACAACATACTATAACTACTGTTCCGTGACGTAGGGAAACGAGGCACAACATACTATAACTACTGTTCCGTAGGGAAACGAGGCACAACATACTATAACTACTGTTCCGTAGGGAAACGAGGCACAACATACTATAACTACTGTTCCGTGATGTAGGGAAACGAGGCACAACATACTATAACTACTGTTCTGTGACGTAGGGAAACGAGGCACAACATACTATAACTACTGTTCCGTAGGGAAACGAGGCACAACATACTATAACTACTGTTCCGTAGGGAAACGAGACACAACATACTATAACTACTGTTCCGTAGGGAAACGAGGCACAACATACTATAACTACTGTTCCGTGACGTAGGGAAACGAGGCACAACATACTATAACTACTGTTCCGTGACGTAGGGAAACGAGGCACAACATACTATAACTACTGTTCCGTGACGTAGGGAAACGAGGCACAACATACTATAACTACTGTTCCGTGACGTAGGGAAACGAGGCACAACATACTATAACTACTGTTCCGTGACGTAGGGAAACGAGGCACAACAACATACTATAACTACTGTTCCGTGACGTAGGGAAACGAGGCACAACATACTATAACTACTGTTCCGTGACGTAGGGAAACGAGGCACAACATACTATAACTACTGTTCCGTGACGTAGGGAAACGAGGCACAACATACTATAACTACTGTTCCGTGACGTAGGGAAACGAGGCACAACATACTATAACTACTGTTCCGTGACGTAGGGAAACGAGGCACAACATACTATAACTACTGTTCCGTGACGTAGGGAAACGAGGCACAACATACTATAACTACTGTTCCGTGACGTAGGGAAACGAGGCACAACATACTATAACTACTGTTCCGTGATGTAGGGAAACGAGGCACAACATACTATAACTACTGTTCCGTGACGTAGGGAAACAAGGCACAACAAACTACGGGGAGTCGCACTCTCGGTTTAAGTATCTACAATGGAACGTGAAAAGGCCAAGGAAGTCCGCTCCTCGCTGGAATCCCTGCCTTCCGCAGTTGATGACATTTTAAAACAGATAGTTCTGAACAACACATGCCTGAGCTTGTAGTGACATAGTAGACCTAATCGGAGACATTTCTTCTCCTTTCTTTGCAGGGGAAACATTTTGACTTTTTATAAAACACATTTCATGATATTTGCAATTCTACTATACTTTATATGACCGGAGACATAAACAACATTTTTATTTTTTAAATGACAAATTAGTAGCCTCCTCTGATGACACTGGTAAACAGATCAGTAAAAAATACCTTGTCTACATCTAGGCCAATGAAAAGAGGAGACACAAATTGTGCAATATGACGTCCATCTAACCTGGAGGTGTAACGGGCGTCGTATAGAGGGGACCAATGCGCAGCGTGTTGAGTGCTCATGATTACATTTATTAACTCAAATAACACTGAAGCAAAAATAACAAACAGAAACTATCAGCTTACAGTTCTGTCAGGTACAGAGACTAAAACAGAATGCAACTGCACACAACCCAAAAAAACAACATAGAAATAGAAAAACTAGAACTTAAACATAGAACTAGAAAACATAGAAAACCACCCAAAACACCCCCCCTGTCACACCCTGACCTACTCTACTATAGAAAATGACATCTTACAAGGGTCAGGACGTGACAGGAGGAGGACATTATTGTCTCCAAAAAAACTTCCCAGTGGTACTGATCCAATGTTCTCCGCTGGTGCCAATAAGCTACTGTTCGCTTAATTGGGAGTTGAGCCAGAGTAGAGTGTTTTCTTCGTGTTCTCTTTTCAGCAGTAGCCATTTGCTTTCTAAAACTATGTTTTACTTAGGATTGTATTTTCACTGACCATTTCAACTCGACAATCAGCTATTTGCTGGGCACGCTGTACAAATTGCTCGGAACACAGCACATTTTATATAGAAGCTAATGATCCACCGTGGCCAAATCATGCTCTCTGGTGTAATATTTGTAATTATTTTTTTTATTTCTGTATAGGCACGTGTAATTATATAGCTAATTTAGGCACATTTAATTCAATTTACTTTAGGGGAATCTTCCCCTAGCTTATTGGACCTGCTGCCATCTTCACATCAATGTGAAAGTAACCGGAGCATTAAACAGCTGGCAGGGAGGCTTACAAGGCCGAGTTCAAATGTGACATCAAGTTCAAAGCAATCGGCGCACTGCCTAAACGGCTGACCTGCAAAGCAAACTGTCTGGCACTGTCTCTGCTCTCAGAGAGAAAAGCCCCAAGCTGGCAGTTTCGCTCCGAGCGATGGTTTCTTCACACCAACTCCATCTGACAGACTGACAGACCGACAGTGGGGGGGGAAATAGAGAGGGAAACCTAGCAGAAAAGGATATCTAGATTTCTAGGAAAAGTATGTCTGAAGACAGGATTTAAAAACATTTGGGGGGTGGAATGACTGGTCTTTGTGGTGGAGGAGGAATGACTGGTCTTTGTGGTGGAGGAGGAATGACTGGTCTTTGTGGTGGAGGAGGAATGACTGGTCTTTGTGGTTGAGGAGGAATGACTGGTCTTTGTGGTGGAGGAGGAATGACTGGTCTTTGTGGTGGAGGAGGAATGACTGGTCTTTGTGGTGGAGGAGGAATGACTGGTCTTTGTGGTTGAGGAGGAATGACTGGTCTTTGTGGTGGAGGAGGAATGACTGGTCTTTGTGGTGGAGGAGGAATGACTGGTCTTTGTGGTGGAGGAGGAATGACTGGTCTTTGTGGTGGAGGAGGAATGACTGGTCTTTGTGGTGGAGGAGGAATGACTGGTCTTTGTGGTGGAGGAGGAATGACTGGTCTTTGTGGTGGAGGAGGAATGACTGGTCTTTGTGGTGGAGGAGGAATGACTGGTCTTTGTGGTGGAGGAGGAATGACTGGTCTTTGTGGTGGAGGAGGAATGACTGGTCTTTGTGGTTTTATTTTTTGTTTATTATTATTTCACCTTTATTTAAGCAGGTAGGCTAGTTGAGAACAAGTTCTCATTTACAACTGCGACCTGGCCAAGATAAAGCAAAGCAGTGCGACACAAACAACAAGACAGAGTTACACATGGAATAAACAAACATACAGTAAATAACACAATAGGAAAATAAGTCTATATACAGTGTGAACAAATGAGGTAAGATAAGGGAGGTAAGGCAATAAATAGGCCATAGTGGCGAAATAATTACAATGTAGCAATTACACACTGGAGTGATAGATGTGCAGAAGATGAATGTGCAGGTAGAGATACTGAGGTGCAAAGAAGAAGAAAAATAACAGTATGGGGATGAGGTAGTTGAACGGGCTATTTACAGATGGGCTATGTACATGTGTAGTGATCTGTGAGCTGCTCTGACAGCTGGTGCTTACAGTTAGTGAGGGAGATATGAGTCTCCGCCTTCAGTGATTTTTGCAATTCGTTCCAGTCATTGGCAGCAGAGAACTGGAAGGAAAGGCGGCCAAAGGAGAAATTGGCTTTGGGGATGACCAGTGAGATATACCTGCTGGAGCGCGTGCTACTAGTGGGTGCTGCTATGGTGACCAGTGAGATGAGATAAGGCGGGGCTTTACCTAGCAAAGACTTGTAGATGACCTGGAGCCAGTGGGTTTGGCGACGAATATTAAGCGAGGGTCAGCCAATGAGAGCATACAGGTCGCAGTGGTGGGTAATATATGGGGCTTTGGTGACAAAACGGATGGCACTGTGATAGACTGCATCCAATTTGCTGAGTAGAGTGTTGGAGGCTATTTTGTAAATGACATCGCCGAAGTCAAGGATCGGTAGGATAGTCAGTTTTACGAGGGTATGTTTGGCAGCATGAGTGAAGGATGCTTTGTTGTGAAATAGGAAGCCAATTCTAGATTTAATTTTGGATTGGAGATGCTTAATGTGAGTCTGGAAGGAGAGTTTACAGTCTAACCAGACACCTAGGTATTTGTAGTTGTCCACATATTCTAAGTCAGAACCGTCCAGAGTAGTGATGCTAGACGGGCGGGCAGGTGCTGGTAACAATCGGTTGAAGAGCATGCATTTAGTTTTACTTGCATTTAAGAGCAGTTGGAGGCCATGGAAGGAGAGTTGTATGGCATTGAAGCTCGTCTGGAGGTTTGTTAACACAGTGTCCAAAGAAGGGCCAGAAGTATACAGCATGGTATCGTCTGGGTAGAGGTGGATCAGAGAATCACCAGCAGCAAGAGCGACATCATTGATGTATACAGAGAAAAGAGTCGGCCCAATAATTGAACCCTGTGGCACCCCCATAGAGACTGCCAGAGGTCCGGACCACAGACCCTCCGATTTGACACACTGAACTCTATCAGAGAAGTAGTTGGTAAACCAGGCGAGGCAGTCATTTGAGAAACCAAGGCTATTGAGTCTGCCGATAAGAATGTTGTGATTGACAGAGTCGAAAGCCTTGGCCAGGTCTATGAATAGAGCTGCACAGTATTGTCTCTTATCGATGGCGGTTATGATTGTAATGGGCGTCGTAAGGATTGGACCAAGGTGCAGCGGGAACGTGTATACTCATCTTCTTTATTACTCAAAAGAAGGAAAAAACAAACAAATCACGTATACAAAACAATGAACGACACTAACAGTCCTGTCAGGTGCTCAGACACTAAACAGGAGACAACTACCCACAAATCCCATAACAAAAACACCCCTATACATAGGACCTTCAATCAGAGGCAACAAGGAACAGCGGCCTCCAATTGAAGGTCAATCAACAAACCCTAAACATAGAAATAGAAAGACTAGACTATAACATAGAAATATACTAACATAGAACATAGAACATTAACCAAAACCCCGGAACACTCTAAACAAACACCCCTCTACATAAACACATAGCCCAACAAACCCCGAAACACTCTAAACAAACACCCCCTGCCTTGTCTTGACCAAACTACAATAACAAATAACCCCTTTACTGGTCAGGACGTGACAATGATATTGTTTAGGACCTTGAGCGTGGCTGAGGTGCACCCATGACCAGCTCTGAAACCAGATTGCATAGCGGAGAAGGTACGATGGGATTCGAAATGGTCGGTAATCTGTTTGTTAACTTGGCTTTCGAAGACCTTAGAAAGGCAGGGTAGGATAGATATAGGGGGTCCTGTGTGGCTCAGTTGGTAGAGCATGGTGTTTTCAACGCCAGGGTTGTGGATTCAATTCCCACGGGGGACCAGTACGGAAGAAAAAAAAAATGTACGAAATGTATGCATTCACTACTGTAAGTCGCTCTGGATGAGAGCGTCTGCTAAATGACTAAAATGTAAATGTAATATAGGTCTGTAGCAGTTTGGGTCTAGAGTGTCTCCCCCCTTGAAGAGGGGGTGGACCGTGGCACCCTTCCAATATTTGGGAATCTCAGACGATATGAAAGAGAGGTTGAACAGGCTAGTAGTAGGGGTTGCAGCAATTTCGGATGATAATTTCAGAAAGAGAGGGTCCAGATTGTTTAGCCCTGCTGATTTGTAGGGGTCCAGATTTTGCAGCTCTTTCAGAACATCAGCTATCTGGATTTAGGTGAAGGACAAATGGGGGAGGCTTGGGCAAGTTGCTGTGGGGGGTGCAGGGCTGTTGACCAGGGTAGGGGTGGCCAGGTGGAATGCATGACCAGCCGTTGAAAAATGCTTATTGAAATTCTCAGTTATTGTGGATTTATCGGTGGTGACAGTGTTTCTTAGCCTCAGTGCAGTGGGCAGCTGGGAGGAGGTGCTCTTATTCTCAATGGACTTTACAGTGTCCCAGAACTTTTTGGAGTTTGTGCTGCAGGTTGCAAATTTCTGTTTGGAAAAGCTAGCATTTGCTTTACTAACTGCCTGTGTATATTTGTTCCTAACTTCCCTGAAAAGTTGCAAATCGCGGGGGCTGTTCGATGCTAATGCAGTACGCCACAGGATGTTTTTGTGCTGGTCAAGGGCAGTCAGGTCTGGAGAGAACCAAGGGCTATATCTGTTCCTGGTTCTACATTTTTTGAATGAGGCATGCTTATTTAAGATGGTGAAGAAAGCACTTTTAAAGAATAACCAGGCATCATCTACTGACGGAATGAGGTCAATATCCTTCCAGGATACCCGGGCCAGGTCGATTAGAAAGGCCTGCTCGCTGAAGTGTTTTAGGGAGCGTTTGACAGTGATGAGGAGTGGTCGTTTGACCACAGACTCATTACGGACACAAGCAATGAGGCAGTGATCGCTGAGATCCTGACTGGTCTTTGTGGTTGAGGAGGAATGACAGTTCTTTGTGGTTAAGGAGGATATTTTTTTGATGGAAGACATACAAACACACACACACACACACGCATACACACACACACACACACACACACACACACACACACACAGGGAAAACGTTGGCTGGGTCACAGTGAGGCTGGCCTGCTCATTCAGAGTCTAGACAGGAAGCTGGTCTATGGCAGAGCAGGGGTTTTCTCCCTCACACCCTCACATCCCATTACACACACACACACACACACACATACACACACACACACACACACACACACACACACACACACACACACACACACCTAAGACCACTGACACAGCCGTCTACTCTCATTACACTCAGTGTACTCGAACGTGCGTCCGTGTGTGTGTCACTTGAAGACAAAATGGCTGACGATAAAGTAGCCGGATGGATGAGGTCATTGAGGAACTCCACACGGACCCAGACACACTATGGAACACAAAGCTTTACTACAGTATATCATCCTGGAATATTCAATGTTTTGAGGTCATCTGCCTTTGGTCTGAAGAGCAAGATCCCGGACTTCATCAAAGAAATTGGAAATACAGACATTGTTATTGAAGAAACATGGTTGGTTTAGAAGGAGCCACTGGTTACCCTGGTTACAGAGAGCTGGTAGTCCCATCCACCAAACTACCAGGTGTGAAACAGGGAAGAGACTTAGGGTCGTATTCTAATTTGTTATAGAGCAGACCTAACCCACTCTATTAAATTAGTAAAACAACATTTTACATCTGGCTAGAAATCAATAAGGAAATAATCTCAACAGAGAAAAATGTCCTCATGTGTGCTACCTATATCCCCCCAATAGGATCCCCATACTTTAACGATGACATCTTCTCCATCCTAGAGGGGGAGATCAACCATTTCCAGGCCCAGGGACATGTGCTAGTCTGTGGCGACCTAAATGCCAGAACTGGACAAGAACCTGACACCCTCAGCACACAGGGCAACAAACACCTGCCTGTAGGTGACAGCATTCCCTCCCCCCATATGCCCCCTCTAGATACAACTATGACAAAACCACCAACAAAAACAGGTCACAACTGCTGCAGCTCTGTCGCATGCTGGGTCAATGGAGGGCTTTGAGGGGACTTCTATGGCAGGTACACCTCCAACTAGTCCCTTGGCAGTAGTACTGTAGACTACTTTATCACTGACCTCAACTCAGAGTCTCTCAGAGCGTTCAGTCAGCTCACTATCACCCTTATCAAATCACAGCAAAATCCCACTCTACTTGAACAGAACAATACTCAATCATGAAGCATCAACGCCAAAGGAAATGCGCAATGTTAAGAAATGCTATAGACAGAATGAAAGTACTGTAGAAACCTTTTTAAAAAAACTATTGGGCAACAACAAATTCATTCCCTTTCAGATAACTTCCTGGACAAAACGTTTCACTGCAATAGTAAACTTGCCATTAAAAAAACCTAAACAGTATATTTGAGCTTCCTTATCATAATAAAAAACATACAAAATGTAAAATGGTTTGATAAAGAATGCACTAAATCTAAGAAAGAATTTGAGAAACCATTCTAACCAAAATCAAGAGACTTGAAAACTGAGCCTCCACCCAGAAATAAAGAAGGAACGGCACATCAGAAAACAGCTCAATGTGATCGAAGAATACCTAGAATCTAACCAATTCCAAACAAACAACTAAAGGAAGATACACCATTTATCCGATGTATAACGTAACAAAATGTGGAAAAAAGCCAAAGGGTCTGAATACTTTCCGAATGCAATGAACAAAAATATAAAAATAACAATTTCAAAGAGTTACATTTCATATAAGTAAAATCAGTGAATTTAAATGCATTCATTACATCCTAATCAATGGATTTCATGTGACTGGGAATACAGATATGTATCTGTTGGTCACAGACACCTTAAAAAAAAGGTAGGGGTGTGTATCAGAAAACCAGTCAGTATCTGGTGTGACCACCATTTGCCTCATGCTGCACGACACGTCTCCTTCACATAGAGTTGATCAGGCTGTTGATTGTGGCCTGTGGAATGTTGTCCCACTCCCCTTCAATCGTTGTGCGAAGTTATTGGATATTGGCGGGAACTGAAAAACGCTGTCGTACACGTCAATCCAGAGCATCACATACAGACTCAATAGATGACGTGCCTGGTGACTATGCATGCCATGGAAGAACTGGGACATTTTCAGCTTCCAGGAATTGCGTACAAATCATTGCGACATGAGGTGATGGCGGCAGATGAATGGCACGACAATGTGCCTCAGGATCTCGTCACGGTATCTCTGTGCATTCAAATTGCCATCGATAAAATGCTATTGTGTTTGTTGTCTGTATGTTATGCCTGCCCATCAGTGGAGGCTCCTCATAGTAGGAAGGGGAGGACCATCCTCCTCAGTGAATTTCATAAAAATGTAAATGGTAAAACATTTAAAAAGTTATCATTTTTTAGATAAAACTGTACTAAATATAATCACGTCACCAAATAATTGATTAAAACACACTATTTTGCAGTAAAGGTCTACAGTAGCCTCAACAGCACTCTGTAGGGTAACATCATGGTGTAGCTGGAAGACAGCTAGCTTCTGTCCTCCTCTGGGTACATTGACGTCAATACAAAACTCAGGAGGCTCATGGTTCTCACACCCTTCCATAAACTTACACAGTAACTATGACAACTTCCGGAGGAAATCCTCCAGCCTATCAAAGCTCTTTCAGCATGAAGTGACATGTTGTCCACCCAATCAAAGGATCAGATAATTAATCTAGTACTGAAAGCAGAAGCTACAGCTAGCTAGCACTGCAGTGCATAAAATGTGGTGAGTAGTTGACTCAAAGATAGAGAAAGACAATAGTTGAACAGTTTTGAACAAATTGATTTCTTCCAAAATGAAGGAGAAGCAATAGTGAAATAGAGAGAGAGATTGTCTTTTTTTCAGTTTCACTTACTTAGCTAGCAAATGCAGCTAGCTAGTTTAGCCTACTGAAACACCCTGCTCAAACAGAGGGGTGCTATGTTAGCTAGCTGGCTATGACTTTCCAACACAACACTAGAACTCTTCCAATTCAAGGTAAGGTTTTTTTTCGCATGGTCACATACAACTGATGTGTTGTGCATTAAAGTCCACAAGTGAAGGGAAGAGGTGACAGGAGGAGAACGGGTAGATGTGAGAAGGAATACAACGTGGCTGCTATGAAAGTAAACTGTGTTTATGCGTGATCAATGGTGTATTCATTCTGCCGATTCTGTTGAAAAACTTTTCTTAAATGGAAGCAAATGGAACAAAACGGGGATAAATAGACCTAAATTTGGATGGATTAATGTTGAATTACTTTTGGATTAATGATTGCACACTATATCAAATCAAATCAGATTTTATTAGTCACATGAGCCGAACACAACAGACGCTTACTTACGAGCCCCAACAATGCAGTTTAAAAAAATACAGATAAGATAAAAGTAACAAGTAATAAAAGAGCAGCAGTGAAATAACAATAGAGAGACTATATACAGGGTATTACGGTACAGAGTCAATGTGGAGGCTATATACAGGGTATTACGGTACAGGGTCAATGTGGAGGCTATATACAGGGTATTACGGTACAGGGTCAATGTGGAGGCTATATACAGGGTATTACGGTACAGGGTCAATGTGGAGGCTATATACAGGGTATTACGGTACAGAGTCAATGTGGAGGCTATATACAGGGTATTACGGTACAGAGTCAATGTGGAGGCTATATACAGGGTATTACGGTACAGAGTCAATGTGGAGGCTATATACAGGGTATTACGGTACAGAGTCAATGTGGAGGCTATATACAGGGTATTACGGTACAGAGTCAATGTGGAGGCTATATACAGGGTATTACGGTACAGAGTCAATGTGGAGGCTATATACAGGGTGTTACGGTACAGAGTCAATGTGGAGGCTATATACAGGGTATTACGGTACAGAGTCAATGTGGAGGCTATATACAGGGTATTACGGTACAGAGTCAATGTGGAGGCTATATACAGGGTGTTACGGTACAGAGTCAATGTGGAGGCTATATACAGGGTGTTACGGTACAGAGTCAATGTGGAGACTATATACAGGGTATTACGGTACGGAGTCAATGTGGAGGCTATATACAGGGTATTACGGTACAGAGTCAATGTGGAGGCTATATACAGGGTGTTACGGTACAGAGTCAATGTGGAGGCTATATACAGGGTATTACGGTACAGAGTCAATGTGGAGGCTATATACAGGGGGTACCGGTACAGAGTCAATGTGGAGGCTATATACAGGGTGTTACGGTACAGAGTCAATGTGGAGGCTATATACAGGGGGTACCGGTACAGGGTCAATGTGGAGGCTATATACAGGGGGTACCGGTACAGAGTCAATGTGGAGGCTATATACAGGGGGTACCGGTACAGAGTCAATGTGGAGGCTATATACAGGGTGTTACGGTACAGAGTCAATGTGGAGGCTATATACAGGGTATTACGGTACAGAGTCAATGTGGAGGCTATATACAGGGGGTACCGGTACAGAGTCAATGTGGAGGCTATATACAGGGTGTTACGGTACAGAGTCAATGTGGAGACTATATACAGGGGGTACCGGTACAGAGTCAATGTGGAGGCTATATACAGGGTGTTACGGTACAGATTCAATGTGGAGGCTATATACAGGGTATTACGGTACAGAGTCAATGTGGAGGCTATATACAGGGTATTACGGTACAGAGTCAATGTGGAGGCTATATACAGGGTATTACGGTACAGAGTCAATGTGGAGGCTATATACAGGGGGAACCGGTACAGAGTCAATGTAGAGGCTATATACAGGGTATTACGGTACAGAGTCAATGTGGAGGCTATATACAGGGTATTACGGTACAGAGTCAATGTGGAGGCTATATACAGGGGGAACCGGTACAGAGTCAATGTGGAGGCTATATACAGGGGGTACCGGTACAGAGTCAATGTGGAGGCTATATACAGGGTATTACGGTACAGATTCAATGTGGAGGCTATATACAGGGGGAACCGGTACAGAGTCAATGTGGAGGCTATATACAGGGTATTACGGTACAGAGTCAATGTGGAGGCTATATACAGGGGGTACCGGTACAGAGTCAATGTGGAGGCTATATACAGGGTATTACGGTACAGAGTCAATGTGGAGGCTATATACAGAGTATTACGGTACAGAGTCAATGTGGAGGCTATATACAGGGTATTACGGTACAGAGTCAATGTGGAGGCTATATACAGGGGGTACCTATACAGGGTCAATGTGGAGGCTACATACAGGGGGTACCGGTACAGAGTCAATGTGGAAGCTATATACAGGGGGTACCGGTACAGAGTCAATGTGGAGGCTATATACAGGGGGTACCTATACAGGGTCAATGTGGAGGCTATATACAGGGGGTACCTATACAGGGTCAATGTGGAGGCTATATACAGGGGGGTACCGGTACAGAGTCAATGTGGAGGCTATATACAGGGGGGTACCTATACAGGGTCAATGTGGAGACTATATACAGGGGGGCACCTATACAGGGTCAATGTGGAGGCTATATACAGCGGGGTACCTATACAGGGTCAATGTGGAGACTATATACAGGGTCAATGTGGAGACTATATACAGGGGGGCACCTATACAGGGTCAATGTGGAGGCTATATACAGGGGGGTACCTATACAGGGTCAATGTGGAGGCTATATACAGGGGGGTACCTATACAGGGTCAATGTGGAGGCTATATACAGGGGGGTACCGGTACAGGGTCAATTTGGAGACTATATACAGGGGGGTACCGGTACAGGGTCAATGTGGAGACTATATACAGGGGGGTACCGGTACAGGGTCAATGTGGAGACTATATACAGGGGGGTACCGGTACAGGGTCAATGTGGAGACTATATACAGGGGGGTACCGGTACAGGGTCAATGTGGAGACTATATACAGGGGGGTACCGATACAGGGTCAATGTGGAGACTATATACAGGGGGGTACCTATACAGGGTCAATGTGGAGGCTATATACAGGGGGGTACCTATACAGGGTCAATGTGGAGGCTATATACAGGGGGGTACCTATACAGGGTCAATGTGGAGGCTATATACAGGGTCAATGTGCGGGGGCACCAGTTAGTTGAGGTAGTATGTACATGTAGGTAGCGTTATTAAAGTGACTATGTATAGATGACAACAGAGAGTAGCAGTGGTGTAAAGAGGGGGTGGGGCGGTGTGTGTGTGTGGGGGGGGGCACGGCTAAATAGTCTGGGTAGCCATTTGACTAGATGTTCAGGAGTATTATGGCTTAGGGGTAGATGCTGTTTAGAAGCCTCTTGGACCAACGTAGACTTGGCGCTCTGGTACCACTTGCCGTGCGGTAGCAGAGAGAACAGTCTATGACTAGGGTGGCTGGAGTCTTTGCCAATTTTTAGGGCCTTCCTCTGACACCGCCTGGTATAGAGGTCCTGGATGGCAGGAAGCTTGGCCCCAGTGAAGTGCTGGGCCGTACGCACTCCCCTCTGTAGCGCCTTGCGGTTGGAGGCCGAGTAGTTGCCATACCAGGCAGTGATGCAACCCGTCAGGATGCTCTCGATGGTGCAGCTGTAGAAACATTTGAGGATCTGAGGACCCATGCCAAGTCTTTTCAGTTTTCTGAGGGGGAATAGGTTTTGTCGTGCCCTCTTCACGACTGTCTTGGTATGCTTGGACCATGTTAGTTTGTCGGTGATGTGGACACCAAGAAACTCGAAACTCTCAACCTGCTCCACTGCAGCCCCGTCGATGAGAATGGGAGCGTGCTCGGTCCTCTTTTTCCTGTAGTCCACAATCATCTCCTTTGTCTTGATCACATTGAGGGAGAAGTTGTTGTCCTGGCAACATACGGCCAGGTCTCTGACCTCCTCCTTATAGGCTGTCTCGTGTTTGTCGGTGATCAAGCCTACCACTGTTGTGTCATCGGCAAATTTAATGATGGTGTTGGAGTCGTGCCTGGCCGTGCAGTCATGAGTGAACAGGGAATACAGGAGAGGACTGAGTACGCACCCCTGAGGGTATCCAGTGTTGAGGATCAGCGTGACTGATGTGTTGTTTCCTACCCTTACCACCTGGGGGTGGCCAGGAAGTCCAAGATCCAGTTGCAGAGGAAGGAGTTTAGTCTTAGGGTACTTAGCTTATTAATGAGCTTTGAGGGCGCTATGGTGTTGAATGCTGAGCTGTAGTCAGTGAGTAGCATTCTCACATAGGAATGGAAATTGCATCATCTGTGGATCTTTTGGGGCGGTATGCAAATATGAGTGGGTCTAGGATTTCTGGGATGATGGTGTTGATGTGAGCCATGACCAGCCTTTCAAAGCACTTCATGGCTACAGACGTGAGTGCTACAGGTCGGTAGTCATTTAGGCAGGTTACCTTTGTGTTTTTGGGCACAGGGACTATGGTGGTCTGCTTAAAACATGTTGGTATTACAGACTCGGACAGGGAGAGGTTGAAAATGTCAGTGAAGACACTTGCCATTTGGTCAGCGCATGCTCAGAGTACACGTCCTGGTAATCCGTCTGGCCCTGCTGCCTTGTGAGTGTTGACCTATTTAAAGGTCTTACTCACATCGGCTGCGGAGAGCGTGATCACACAGTTTTCCGGAACAGCTGGTGCTCTCATGCATGTTTCTGTGTTATTTGCCTCGAAGCGAGCATAGAAGTAGTTTAGCTTGTCTGGTAGGCTTGTGTCACTGGGCAGCTCTCGGCTGTGCTTCCCCTTGTAGTCTGTAATGGTTTGCAAGCAAACCCAGCCATATGCAGGCAAGAGTGTGCAAGGCAGTATTGAATGTCACTGTCTGTCCATCTGTCACTTTCTGTGACCTCAAATGTGTCTCTCGACCTATTTATTGTACCCAAGACAAGGTGCACCTGTGTAATGATCATGCTGTTTAATCAGCTTCTTGATATGCCACACATGTCAAGTGGATGGATTATTTTGGCAAAGGAGAAATGTTCACTAACAGGGATGTAAACAAATTTGTGCACAACATTTGAGAGAAACAAGTTTTTTGTGTGTATGGAACATTTCTGGGATCTTTTATTTCAGCTCATGAAACATGGGACCAATACATTACCTGTTCCGTTTATTTTTGTTGAATGAAGTAAAGGACAAAATACAAACCAACCCAAAAAGGCCTGTGGTATTGATGGTATCCTAAATGAAATTATAAAATATACAGACCACAAATTCAATTGGCTATACTTAAACTTTTTAATATTATCCTCAGCTATGGCATCTGCCCCAATATTCGGAACCAAGGACTGATAACCCCAATCTACAAAACTGGAGGCAAATTTGACCCCAATAACTACCATGGGATATGCGTCAACAGTGACCTCTGGAAAAACCTCTGCATTATCATTAACAGTTACTCCAACATTTCCTCAGTGAAAACAATGACCGGAGCAAATGTCAAATTGGCTTTTTACCAAATTACCATACGACAGATCACGTATTCATAATGCATGCCCTGATTGACAAACAAACAAACCAAATCAAAGGCAAAGTCCTCTCATGCTTTGTTTACTTTAAAAAGGCTTTTGACTTAATTTGGCACGAGTGTCTGCTATATAAATTCATGGAAAGCGGGGTGGGGTGGGGGGGATGCAACATTATAAAATCCATGTACACAAACAACAAGTGTGCCTTTAAAATTGGCAAAAAACACTGATTTCTTTCCACATGGCCGTGGGGCGAGACAGTAAACGAGCTTGAGCCCCACGCAATTCAGCATACAAGCAGCCAACATGTGCTCAGCATATGTGGGAACTCTTTCAAGGCTGTTGGAAAAGCATTCCTGGTGAAGCTGGTTGAGAGAATGCCAAGAGTGTGCAAAGCTGTCATCAAGGTGAAGGATGGCTACTTTGAAGAATCTCAAATATAAAGTATTTGTTTAACACTTTTTTGGTTACTACATGATTCCATATGTGTTATTTCATAGTGTTGATGTCTTCACTATTGTTCTACAATGTAGAAAATAGTGAAAAATAAAGAAAAACCCTTGAATGAGTAGGTGTGTCCAAACTTTTGACTGGTACTGTATATATCAACAAATTATCGAGGGCACTAGAACAGTCTGCAGCACCCGGCCTCACTCTACTAGAATCTGAAGTAAAATGTTTACTGTTTGCTGATGATCTGGTGCTTCTTTCCCCGACCAAGGAGGACCTAGAGCAGCACCTAGATCTTCTGCACAGATTCTGTCAGGCCTGGACCCTGACAGTGAATCTCAGTAAGACACAAATAATGGCGGTCCAAAAAAGGTCCAATTTCCAGGACCACAAATCCATATTCCATCTAGAATATGTATTTATTGCACTGTTGCCCTAAAGCACGCACAAAACTATACCTACCCAGGCCTAAACATTGGTACCCCTAATTTCCCCAAAGCTGTGAACGATCCGATACAAGGCAAGGAAGGCTTTCTCCGCCATCAAAAGGGACATCAAATTCGACATACCAACTAGTATCTGGCCCCAAAATTGTTTTTATCAGTTATAGAATCCATTTCCCTTCACGGTTGTGACAAACACCAAATTGAGACTCTGCATACAGAATTCTGCAAAAACATCCTCTGTGTACAACGTAAAAATCAGGCCGATACCCGCTAATTATCAATATCCCGAAAAGAGACGTTGAATTCTACAACCACCTAAAAGGAAGCGATTCCCAAATCTTCCATAACAAAGCCCTCAGCTACGGAGAGATGAACCTGGAGAAGAGTCCCCTAAGCAAGCTGGTCCTGGGGCTCTGTTCACAAACACAAACAGACCCCACAGATCCCCAGGACAGCAACACAATTAGACCCAACCAAATCATGTGAAAACAAAAAGATAGTTACTTGACGCATTGGAAAGCTGTGACTGACCCAAAATTAAGGAAAGCTTAGACTACGTACAGATTCAGATTCCGCCGTAGACAAACCTGGCTCTCAAGAGAAGACAGGCTATGTGCATCTGCCTTTCAAATGTAAAATGTCTTCCTTCTTGAAGGTCAACAGGTCACTGCACGATAGCGATCAGTAGTTTCCCCAAGGTCAAGCTAGCTAGCTTTTGTTGTCGGCTAGTTTGCAGCGGCTTTGCGATTTGTGTAGGCTACTACATAATTGATAAATCGTATGCCTCCACTACACTACTTTGATATGCATCAGTAGAGATTAAGAAGTGAGGATAAGCAATGCCCACTGAAAGAAGAGTGGGTATCGGGTTTATACCTGCGTATAGCCTCCACTACACCACTGGCCCTTTGGGTTTTATAAAAAGTTCACTCTCCTACATGAGTGGTCTGGTATTATGGTTCAGCATCACCAAACTGTCTATAGACCAATAGGTTCTCCACTATACTAACCTGTCTATAGGTCAATAGGTTCTCCACTATACTAACCTGTCTATAGGTCAATAGGTTCTCCACTATACTAACCTGTCTATAGGTCAATAGGTTCTCCACTATACTAACCTGTCTATAGGTTCTCCACTATACTAACCTGTCTATAGGCCAATAGGTTCTCCACTATACTAACCTGTCTATAGACCAATATGTTCTCCACTATACTAACCTGTCTATAGGCCAATAGGTTCTCCACTATACTAACCTGTCTATAGACCAATAGGTTCTCCACTATACTAACCTGTCTATAGACCAATAGGTTCTCCACTATACTAACCTGTCTATAGACCAATAGGTTCTCCACTATACTAACCTGTCTATAGACCAATATGTTCTCCACTATACTAACCTGTCTATAGGTCAATAGGTTCTCCACTATACTAACCTGTCTATAGACCAATAGGTTCTCCACTATACTAACCTGTCTATAGCTCTATAGGTTCTCCACTATACTAACCTGTCTATATGTTCTCCACTATACTAACGTGTCTATAGGTCTATAGGTTCTCCACTACACTAACCTGTCTATAGGTCAATAGGTTCTCCACTATACTAACCTGTCTATAGGTCAATAGGTTCTCCACTATACTAACCTGTCTATAGCTCTATAGGTTCTCCACTATACTAACCTGTCTATAGGTCAATAGGTTCTCCACTATACTAACCTGTCTATAGCTCTATAGGTTCTCCACTATACTAACCTGTCTATATGTTCTCCACTATACTAACCTGTCTATAGGTCAATAGGTTCTCCACTATACTAACCTGTCTATAGGTTCTCCACTATACTAACCTGTATATAGGTCTATAGGTTATCCACTATACTAACCTGTCTATAGACCAATAGGTTCTCCACTATACTAACCTGTCTATAGGTCAATAGGTTCTCCACTATACTAACCTGTCTATAGGTCAATAGGTTCTCCACTATACTAACCTGTCTATAGGTCAATAGGTTCTCCACTATACTAACCTGTCTATAGCTCTATAGGTTCTCCACTATACTAACCTGTCTATAGGTCTATAGGTTCTCCACTATACTAACCTGTCTATAGGTCAATAGGTTCTCCACTATACTAACCTGTCTATAGGTCAATAGGTTCTCCACTATACTAACCTGTCTATAGGTCAATAGGTTCTCCACTATACTAACCTGTCTATAGACCAATAGGTTCTCCACTATACTAACCTGTCTATAGGTCAATAGGTTCTCCACTATACTAACCTGTCTATAGGTTCTCCACTATACTAACCTGTCTAGGTCAATAGGTTCTCCACTATACTAACCTGTCTATAGGTCAATAGGTTCTCCACTATACTAACCTGTCTAGGTCAATAGGTTCTCCACTATACTAACCTGTCTATAGGTCAATAGGTTCTCCACTATACTAACCTGTCTATAGACCAATAGCTTCTCCACTAAACTAACCTGTCTATAGGTCAATAGGTTCTCCACTATACTAACCTGTCTATAGGTCAATAGGTTCTCCACTATACTAACCTGTCTATTGGTCTATAGGTTCTCCACTATACTAACCTGTCTATAGGTCAATAGGTTCTCCACTATACTAACCTGTCTACAGGTCAATAGGTTCTCCACTATACTAACCTGTCTATAGGTTCTCCACTATACTAACCTGTCTATAGGTTCTCCACTATACTAACCTGTCTATAGGTTCTCCACTATACTAACCTGTCTATAGGTCAATAGGTTCTCCACTATACTAACCTGTCTATAGGTCAATAGGTTCTCCACTATACTAACCTGTCTAGAGGCCAATAGGTTCTCCACTATACTAACCTGTCTATAGGTCAATAGGTTCTCCACTATACTAACCTGTCTATAGGTCAATAGGTTCTCCACTATACTAACCTGTCTATAGGTTCCCCACTATACTAACCTGTCTATAGGTCAATAGGTTCTCCACTATACTAACCTGTCTATAGACCAATAGGTTCTCCACTATACTAACCTGTCTAGAGGCCAATAGGTTCTCCACTATACTAACCTGTCTATAATAGATATAACTGTTAAGATATTATATTTCAAGAAAGGAGATTATATATTTGGCCTGGCAAACACACACCGACAAACACCGACAAACACTGACAAACACCGACACACACACACACACACACACACACACACACACACACACACACACACACACACACACACACACACACACACACACACACACACACACACACACACACAGGAAATATAGGCTCCAGACAGTTGCCTGTGACAATGTTTTCAATCTATTCTACTGCAAACCTCACTGGGATAAAAAAAAACCTTTGAGAAGGAACCCCTTTGGAGCCTCCTGGTTTTTCCTTTCAGCTGAGTAGACAGCCAGTCATCACTCTGCTGCTCATACTGTAGTATACACACACACCCAGTCACACTAATCACCCTGCTGCTCATACTGTAGTATACACACACACACACACCCAGTCACACTAATCACCCTGCTGCTCATACTGTAGTATACACACACACCCAGTCATCACCCTGCTGCTCATACTGTAGTATACACACACACCCAGTCATCACTCTGCTGCTCATACTGTAGTATACACACACACCCAGTCATCACCCTGCTGCTCATACAGTAGTATACACACACACACACACACCCAGTCACACTAATCACCCTGCTGCTCATACTGTAGTATACACACACACACACACACCCAGTCACACTAATCACCCTGCTGCTCATACAGTAGTATACACACACACCCAGTCATCACTCTGCTGCTCATACAGTAGTATACACACACACCCAGTCATCACCCTGCTGCTCATACTGTAGTATACACACACACCCAGTCATCACCCTGCTGCTCATACAGTAGT
>NC_042957.1:4678050-4783050 GCF_901001165.1 Salmo trutta | reverse complement strand
AAAACAGTACACCTAGGTTTGCCCCCACAACCCGTTTATTCTACTGTACTCTACTCTACTGTACTCTACTGTACTCTACTCTACTGTATTCTACTGTACTCTACTCTACTGTACTCTACTGTATTCTACTGTACTCTACTCTACTGTATTCAACTGTATTCTACTGTACTGTATTCAACTGTACTCTACTCTACTGTATTCTACTGTACTCTACTCTACTGTATGCTACTCTACTGTACTGTATGCTACTGTACTCTACTCTACTGTACTCTACTCTACTGTATGCTACTCTACTGTACTGTATGCTACTGTACTCTACTCTACTGTATTCTACTGTACTCTACTCTACTGTATTCTACTGTACTCTACTGTACTGTACTCTACTCTACTGTATGCTACTGTACTCTACTCTACTGTATTCGACTGTACTCTACTCTACTGTACTCTACTCTACTGTATTCTACTGTACTCTACTCTACTGTATTCAACTGTATTCTACTGTACTGTATGCTACTGTACTCTACTCTACTGTATTCTACTGTACTCTACTCTACTGTATTCTACTGTACTCTACTCTACTGTATTCAACTGTATTCTACTGTACTGTATTCTACTGTACTCTACTCTACTGTATTCTACTGTACTTTATTCTACTGTACTCTACTCTACTGTATTCTACTATACTCTACTCTACTCTACTGTACTGTACTGTACTCTACTCTACTCTACTCTACTCTACTCTACTCTACTCTACTGTGCTACACACAAAGAAGTCTTAGCCATCATAGCAGTATAGTATCATGTAGTATTTCAACAATGATTGCACAGTACATACAGGTTTCCCCCCACAACCCCTTTCTGCTCATTCTCTGCTATTTGTCTGTTGATTCTGGCCGACCTCGCTTAGGACTGGGTGTTATAAACCGCCATCTTGTTTCTGTCGGTCGTCGGGAGTCATGGGGTGAAATCTGTCCAATCTGCATCGTGGTCCGGGTGGGGGTAGGATCTGATCTGCTGAGCCAGGCACTTTATGGACCAGAGGACAGAAAGTCATTGAATATATATACATGATTATAAACTGGGTGGTTCGAGCCCTGAATGCTGATTGGCTGAAAGCCGTGGTGTACCAGCCGTGGTATATCAGTGTATACCACAGGTATGACAAAACATTAATTTTTTTATGCTCTAATTACGTTGCTAACCAGTTTATAATAGCAATAAGGCACCTTGGGGGTTTGTGATATATGGCCAATATACCACGGCTAAGGGCTGTATCCAGGCACTCCGCATTGCGTCGTGCTTAAGAACAGCCTTTAGCCATTGCATATTGGCCATATACATATATATATAATATATATATATATATATATTGGAAAGTATTTAGACCCCTTGACTTTTTCCACATAAGGTTTGTCGTGGAAAATTGCAAGATTATGTTATAATGCTTGTATTGTATTATAATGGTTGTAATATTCGACAGAATCGAGTATTCTGTTAAACTATTGTGTGTGTGTGTTCTACTGAGGATGGGCCTCTATGAGAGCACTGACAGAGGAGATTTACGATGTCTTTGGGTAATAAAGCCTAAAGAGTATTCCAGAGGACATGAGCTAATGGTTCTGTTCTATACCGTACCAGGGAGAGACGGATCCAGTTTGGAGTAGGAGGACCAGACTCTGGTCTGTTCTATACCGTACCAGGAAGAGACGGTTCCAGTTTGGGGTAGGAGGACCAGACACTGGTCTGTTCTATACCGTACCAGGGAGAGACGGATCCAGTTTGGAGTAGGAGGACCAGACGCTGGTCTGTTCTATACCGTACCAGGGAGAGACGGATCCAGTTTGGAGTAGGAGGACCAGACACTGGTCTATACAATGAAAAAACTGTTGACACAGCAGTTGCTGTCTGCTATGTTTTATAGATATCTTTCATGCACATCTTAACCTTGTGACCCATTCTACGTGTCTGTGGTTCGTCATGTACGTTGAGAGGAGTGTATCTTGGCTATAAAAGATCTTTGTTATTTTGTGTTGTCACTATCAACGGTTCATTAGAAATAGTGACTCGTTGAAAGTCAAGGCTTTTGCAAAGCTCTTATTATTAAAGATGTAGTTTAAGTATGTTAATTAGTTAATTAGTTAATTAGTTAATTAGTTAATTAGTTTAACTCTGACTGGTGTGTGAAGTTTGTTTCTCCTCATTTGGTAATACTGAAATTAACCACCACAGGTGACGTTACAACCTTATTCTAAAATAAATAAAATTGTTTATTTTCCTCATCAATCTACACACAACACCCCATAATGACAAAGCAAAAATTGTTTTTTAGAAATGTTTGCTAATTTAAAAACTTAAATATCACATTTACATAAGTATTCAGAACCTTTACTCAGTACTGTGTTGAAGAACCTTTGACAGCGATTACAGCCTCGAGTCTTCCTGGGTGTGGCACAACAAGCCTGGCATGCCTGTATTTGGAGAGTTTCTCCCATTCTTCTCTGCAGATCCTATCAAGCTCTGTCAGGTTGGATGGGGAGCGTCGCTTCACAGCTATTTTCAAGTCTATACAAAGATGTTTGATCGGGTTCAAGTCTGAGCTCTGGCTGGATATTCAGAGACCCGAAGCCACTCCTGCGTTGTCTTGGCTGTGTCCTTAGGGTCATTGTCCTTCACCCCAGTCTGAGGTCCTGATCGCTCTGGAGCAGGTTTTCATCAAGGATCTCTCTGTACATTGCTCTGCTTATCTTTGTCTCGATCCTGACTAGTCATCCTGTCCCTGCCGCTGAAAAAGATCCCCACAGCATAACGCTGCAACCACCATGCTTCACCGTAGGAAAGAGTTCAATCTTGGTTTCATCAGACCATGGAATCTTGTTTCTCATAGTCTGTCTTTAGGTGCCTTTTGGCAAACTCCAAGGGGGCTGTCATGTGCCTTTTACTGAGGAGTGGCTTCTGTCTGGCCACTCTACCATAAAGTCCTGATTGGTGGAGGGCTGCAGAGATGGTTGTCCTTCTGGAATATTCTCTCATGTCCACAGAGGAACTCTAGAGCTCTGTCAGAGTGACCATCGGGTTCTTGGTCAACTCCCTGACCAAGGTCCTTCTCCCCAGATTGCTCAGTTTGGCCGGGTGGCCAGCTCTTGGAAGAGTCTTGGTGGTTCCAAACTTCTTCCATTTAAAAATTATGGAGGCCACTGTGTTCTTGGGGAATGCTGTAGACATTTTAAGGTACCCTTCCCCAGATCTGTGCATCGACACAATCCTGTCTCGGAGCTCTACAGACAATTCCTTCGACCTCATGGCTTGGATTTTACTCTGACATGCACTGTCAACTGTGGGACCTTACATGTGTGTGCCTGGTGTGTGCCAGGTGGTGTGTGCCAGGTGTGTGCCTGTCCAAACACTGTCCAATTAATTGAATTTACCACAGGTGGACTCCAATCAAGTTGCAGAAACATCTTAAGGATGTGTCTTCCCTGTGGCTCAGTTGGTAGAGCATGGTGTTTGCAACGCCAGCGTGGTGTGTGCAACGCCAGGGTTGTGGGTTTGATTCCCACGGGGGTCCAGTACAAAAAAAAAAATGCATGAAATGAAATGTATGAATTCACTACTGTAAGTCGCTCTGGATAAGAGTGTCTGTTAAATGATTTAAATGTAAAATGTAACATGATCAATGGAAACAGGATGCACCTGAGCTCAATTTACAGTCTCTAAGCAAAGGGTCTGAATACTTATGTAAATAAGGTGTTTCTGTTTTTGTTGTTTTATAAATTTGCAAAAATTTCTAAAAACAGTTTTCACTTTGTCATTTTGGGGTATCGTGTGTAGATTGTGGGTAAAACTGTATTGTTGGTTAAGGGCTTGTAAGTAAGCATTTCACTGTAAGGTCTACACCTGTAATATTCGGCGCATGTGACAAATACAATTTTATTTTATTTTATTTCATCCATTTTTTGAATAAGGCTGTAACGTAAAAAAAAAAAATTTTGGAAAACGTCAAGGGATCTGAATACTTTCCGAAGGCACTTTATCACACCCTTTCGGGCTGTATTTATTAAATATAAATCAGATAGATGCTATACTACTATACAGCCATGTTGATGTATAAATTCACACTCCGATTACGGCTGTCATTGGCTAAACATCGTTGTTCAAATATCAATCAATTAAAAAAAAATACAGTCAGTGGAAAATAGGCATGTTTATTTTTTGTTTGGACTAGATTGGCTGGGTTGGTCTGGGATGGTGATTGATGGGAAAAGGAGATTGTCTCTCATCGTAGGTAGTTCACCTGTTTACCACATCATTGTCATGACCAACAGCCTAGCCGTGATGTCATGTTTTACCCATGAGTTTTTGTGTTGATGTCTCAGTTATTTGGCAGTCAATGTAGAGTTTTTATCTTTTGGAAAGTGATGGACAAAAACAAGGTATTTTATCAACCACTCTTCCTCATTCCACCTCTCTCTCTCTCTCTCTCTCTCTCTCTCTCTCTCTCTCTTTCTCTCTCTCTTTCTCTTTCTCTCTCGCTCTCTCTCTCTTTCTCTCTCTCTCTTTTTCTCTCTCTCTCTCTCTCTCTCTCTCTCTCTCTCTCTCTCTTTCTTTCTCTCCCTAGCTCACTCTTTCTTTCTCTTTCTCTAGCTCACTCTTTCTTTCTCTTTCTCTCTCTCTCTCTCTCTCTCTCTCTCTCTCTTTCTCTTTCTCTCTCACTCTTTTGTTCTCTCTCTCTCTCTCTCTCTCTCTCTTTCTCTCTCTCTCTTTTTCTCTCTCTCTCTCTCTCTTTCTTTCCCTCGCTCACTCTTTCTTTCTCTTTCTCTCTCTCTCTCTCTCTTTCTCTCTCTTTCGCTCTCTCTCTCTCTCTCTCTCGCTCTCTCTCTCTTTCTCTCTCTCTTTCTCTCTCTCTCACTCTCTCTCTCTCGCTCTCTCTCTCTTTCTCTCTCTCTCGCTCTCTCTCTCTCTTTCTCTCTCTCTTTCTCTCTCTCTCTCTCTCTCGCTCTCTTTCTCTCTCTCTCTCACTCTCTCTCGCTCTCTTCCCCTCTCTCTCTAAACAAAAGTGAAGTAACCAAACAATCAGAAATGAACAGTAAACATTACACTCACAAAAGTTTCAAAGAAACAGAGACATTTCAAACGTTATATTATGACCAGTGTTGTATTACTCGAGACCAGTCTTGAGACCACATATCGAGTGTCTCGGTCTTGTCTTGGTCAGATACATGTGTCCTAGGTCTCGTACAGGGAGGACTCGTAATTTCTTCCCCAGACCAGCGGAGTTAAAAACTATAATTATCAGCTTCCATTCAGTCATAAACCTGTGTGTGTTTCCCGGTACTCCTCGCCCGTTAAAAGCACCCCTGGCATGTGGTGACTGCTCTACCTACTGTCATGCTTCAAAATAACTACTACTCTACTGCACTGTACTTTACTTTACTGCACTGCACTGCACTGTACTGTACTGTATTGTACTGTATTGCACGGTACTGTACTGCACTGTACTGTACTGTACTGTACTCTACTGCACTGCACTGTACTGTACTATATTGTACTATACTGTACTGTACTCTACTGCACTGTACTATATTGTACTGTACTTTACTGCACTGTACTGTACTGTACTGCACTGTACTGTACTGTACTGTACTCTACTGTACTGTACTCTACTGCACTGTACTATATTGTACTGTACTTTACTGCACTGCACTGTACTCTACTACACTGTACTGTAGTCTACTTTACTGTACTGCACTGCACTGTACTCTACTACACTGTACTCTACTCTACTGCACTGCACTGTACTATATTGTACTGTACTTTACTTTACTTTACTGCACTGCACTGTACTCTACTACACTGTACTCTACTCTACTGCACTGCACTGTACTATATTGTACTGTACTTTACTTTACTTTACTGTACTGCACTGTACTCTACTACACTGTACTCTACTCTACTCTACTGCACTGCACTGTACTATATTGTACTGTACTTTACTTTACTGCACTGCACTGTACTATATTGTACTGTACTTTACTTTACTTTACTGTACTGCACTGTACTCTACTACACTGTACTCTACTCTACTCTACTGTACTGTACTGCACTGTACTCTACTGCACTGTACTGTACTGTACTCTACTCTACTGCACTGTGCTGTACTCTACTGCACTGCACTACACTGCACTGCACTGCACTCTATTGCAGTCTACTCTACTGTACTCTACTCTACTGTACTCACCTCTAATCTACTGTACTCTACTCTACTGTACTCTACCCTACTGTACTCTACTCTACTCTACTCTACTCTACTGTACTGTACTGTACTGTACTCTACCCTACTGTACTGTACTGTACTCTACTCTACTCTACTGTACTGTACTGTACTCTACTCTACTGTACTCTACCCTACTGTACTGTACTCTACTCTACTCTACTGTACTGTACTGTACTGTACTCTACTCTACTGTACTCTACCCTACTGTACTGTACTCTACTCTACTCTACTCTACTGTACTGTACTCTACTCTACTCTACTCTACTCTACTCTACTCTACTCTACTGTACTGTACTCTACTGTACTCACCTCTACTCTACTGTACTCTACTCTACTGTACTCTACCCTACTGTACTGTACTGTACTCTACTCTACTGTACTGTACCTCTACTGTACTCTACTCTACTGTACTCTACTGTACTCTACTCTACTCTACTGTACTTTGCTCTACTGTACTGTACTCTACTGTACTTTGCTGTACTGTACTCTACTGTACTGTACTTTGCTCTACTGTACTGTACTCTACTGTACTCAACTCTACTGTACTGTACCTCTACTGTACTCTACTGTACTGTACTGTACTGTACTCTACTGTACTGTACTGTACTCTACTCTACTCTACTGTACTCTACTCTACTGTACTTTGCTCTACTGTGCTGTACTCTACTGTACTTTGCTGTACTGTACTCTACTGTACTCTACTGTACTCTACTGTACTGTACTTTGCTGTACTGTACTCTACTGTACTTTGCTCTACTGTACTCTACTCTACTCTACTGTACTCTACTCTTCTCTACTGTAATCTACTGTACTGAGCTCTACTCTACTGTACTGAGCTCTACTGTACTTTGCTCTACTGTACTCTACTGTACTGAGCTCTACTGTACTTTGCTCTACTGTACTCTACTGTACTGAGCGCTGCTCTACTGTACTCTACTGTACTGAGCGCTGCTCTACTGTACACACAAAGACACCACAGCCTTCATAGCATTATAGTATTATATAGTATTTCAACAATGACTGCATAATATATTAAGGAAATTACAACTGCTTTACATTATCTATTTACAACCCTCTTCAGTAATCCTTTCAGAGAGAACAGACCAGATATCTGCTAGACCATTCAGAGGCTTTTATGTACCATGATGATGATGATGATGAGCCTAACACATGGACCGTTTGTCTGCTGTCGTTTGTCTACCCTGGCTGCTGTCTGAGTGCTGATGCTCCTCTCATCCAGACAGCAGTAGACGACCACAGAGCCAGACTCCAAACAAACGCTTCACAGTCAGAGCTTTATGTCAAGTCTGCCAGTCTTTTTTTTTTTTTTTTGTGAAAACATTTAATTCCATGAAACTGTTTCCAGAGAGTATATTCCATACTTTATACTCTAACATTTTACAACGTTACGTTGGGATGAGATTTTGGGCAAAGTTGAAGTGTCTCTCACATCAGACTCTTCTGTTGGGCTACAGTGCCCTCTAGTGGCTCGAAGGAGAACATTTGAAATTGATTACGCACCTGGGATTACGTACAGATGCTGGGAGATGACTACAGAGGTTTGGACCAAGAGTAGCACAGAGTTAAGATCAGTAAACTTTTAAAGTTTCTTCTCAGAGATTTCCTCATATTAAAAAGATCTACCACCAGAGAGAGAGAGAGAGAGAGAGAGAGAGAGAGAGAGAGAGAGAGAGAGAGAGAGAGAGAGAGAGAGAGAGAGAGAGAGAGAGAGAGAGAGAGAGAGAGAGAGAGAGGTTCTCCTCGCCATTTCCCAGAGGCCTTTGCTTCTCCAGCCCAATAGAGGATACATAGTTAACATGTTTATCATTTCAAAGAGTATGATTGAGACACTTCTGATTTGGAAACAATTTGGCTTGTTGGTTAGTACTGAATCGCTTGTTGGTTAGTACTGAATCGCTTGTTGGTTAGTACTGAATCGCTTGTTGGTTAGTACTGAATCGCTTGTTGGTTAGTACTGAATCGCTTGTTGGTTAGTACTGAATCGCTTGTTGGTTAGTACTGAATCGCTTGTTGGTTAGTACTGAATCGCTTGTTGGTTAGTACTTAATCGCTTGTTGGTTAGTATTGAATCGTGTGATCTCAAATCCAAAATGGTCTCTTTCTCTTGATAGGACATACCTCTGATAGACATACCTCTGATAGGACATGTCTCTGATAGGACAAACCTCTGATAGGACAAACCTCTGATAGGACATACCTCTGATAGGACAAACCTCTGATAGGACAAACCTCTGATAGGACAAACCTCTGTGACGCTGTCACTGTCTTCACAAGCTCTTCTGTGTGCGTGCATGCATGCAATTACCCATTGAGGAAGGGAGGGAACATCATTGAGGGATGCCAGGGGCTGAGTTAACAACCTAAAATATCTCAGCATGAGGGAAAAGACAAAGAGATCTCATTCCCTCTTCTCATTTTTTTTTTTAGGTTCTCAAAATAATTCCCAAGCCCATTTTGGGGGCCATTTTCAGTTATGATCATTCCAACCGGCACAAAGCAAAGAGCCAAACTTCTGAAAGAAGACATTGCTGGGATCAAGCGGTTGGAGCAACTAGAAAGGAAATGAATGTGGAAAGTGATATATACGGAATCAGGGGAGTGTTCCCATGGGATACCTAGATGGACGACGACCGCACAAGGAGGAAATTACTATTTCATGTAGACGACTGATCACTCACAAACAACAAAAAACGTTGCAAGATCCTGCAGAGATGGGCTAAGGAGCTACAGTATGTCAACACAAAGAGACTCCTTGAGAAATCAGTGTGGTTTAACTTTCCTTTCCCAGATAACTGGTTTAACTTTCCTTCCCAGATAACTGTGGTTTAACTTTCCTTCCCAGATAACTGTGGTTTAACTTTCCTTCCCAGATAACTGTGGTTTAACTTTCCTTCCCAGATAACTGGTTTGACTTTCCTTCCCAGATAACTGTGGTTTAACTTTCCTTCCCAGATAACTGGTTTAACTTTCCTTCCCAGATAACTGTGGTTTAACTTTCCTTCCCAGATAACTGTGGTTTAACTTTCCTTCCCAGATAACTGTGGTTTAACTTTCCTTCCCAGATAACTGTGGTTTAACTTTCCTTCCCAGATAACTGGTTTAACTTTCCTTTCCAGATAACTGTGGTTTAACTTTCCTTTCCCAACACTCTGTGCACAAGAAAGATGAGAGAAAGAGAAGGATAGCAGCAGACAATAGTGACAAAGTGGAAAGACTTATTTTTTTTTGCTTGTTTTTGCTAATTTATTGAAGGAAAAAAAAATACTGAAATATCTCATTTACTTTAAGGATACCTGGGAAACTGTACTCATGCCTAAACAAACATACAGTGCTTATTTGGACATTACTGAATGTTTCACATCACTATGCATACCGGTGGTAAACGTTATAGCTAGTGAAATGCCATTCCTGCCCCAATGATTGGGTCTAAACTAAAGTTCAATCTGACCTTTGACCGTAAAAGGGATCTGAGAAATGTAACCAGTCAGTGGATACAGTATATTCTAGGAATAAAGATGAAACGATGCTGAGAATAAAAAAATGCCAGTCTGTAAATACAACTTAGAGGACCTACAAAATAAACATGCAGGAAGAATGGATTTCATCAGGGATTATGGTTTGAGGTTCCTGAGTGTGTGGGAATCTTGACGGGACTGGGGTTGAAAGATGGACTAACTTGGAAACTCTCTACTGGAGTAATGTCCCTGGTAGTGGATTTTGTTATGCATTCCAAATTGCACCTTATTCCCATATATATATATATAGTGCGTTACGTTTGATCAGAGCCCATGGGTGTCACTTGGGACTCAGACTTTGGCTTTGGTTCAGCTGTTGTGGAACAAGTCCATTTTATCCTCAATGGTGCAAATGATGGTGTATCATTTATTAACTTATCTAGAAAGGAATGAAATGCTTCCCAGTGAAGTACTATTATGAGCAGCGATAACAAGGATAAGACAGAGATGGTATCGCAGGCACTGCTTGGGTCTGGTTTGCGTCAGACATGTTTCAATTTACAATACCTTTGATGTTCCACTAGAGGGAGTACTGTCTATTTCAAAAGGACAGTAGCAGCAGTTGATCGGACCACCTTCGTTACCAAGTTAATTACTGATGCCGATATTGTACCATTTTCCTCTAACAACAGCGATTAACGCAATCAGATCGATGAAATCCCCTTAGGAGTAATTGTATGCTATCAAAACAGCCTACAAGCGACATTGATCCTTGGAAAAAGTAATAATAAAGTCATACATCTAAACTGTTTCACATTAAAAACTATTAAAAAAAAGATATAAAATATGATAAACGTTTAGAATTACGTATGAAATGACACATTGTATTGAACCGATAATAGGTTATATTTTTTGAGATGTGAGAACTTCTACACAGAATAGAGTTCTGGTCATGGAACAGATAACCTGTGATCCTTCCTCCATCAAAACGTCACAGACGTCGCTATAAAACCAAACGCGAGCCCGTGCTGAAGACGCACAGCTCTGCAACGTGACGTTCGCCGGGCACTGTTAGGAGAAGGTGCGAGCGGGTCAGTGGCACGAAGTTGTTCATGACAAATAAAAATACAACAAAATAAAAAAGAAGGATGCAAAGTTGTCGGGCGACCTTAAGTGAACGAAAAGGGTTAAATAGGAGAATGAGAAAGAAAAGTCAATAGGCGGTATGCGTTCAGTTACTAGAATGATGATTGAGACCGTTATTGCGCTGAGTAGAGTTTAGTTTGGGCCGCGCTTGGGAATTTATTCATTTGGAACGGCTGGGCGATAGATGTCTGATGGCCGAATACACACCTGGATTTCTATGGATCACAAACCAGCGAAAATGGATTTCCTCGGGAGAGGACATACGTGTATGAAGAAGTCAAATGAAAGTGTGAGAAAATAGTTTGTAAACTGCTATGAAGTTGATTTGAAAGTTTAAACATACTTTTACGCGTAGGAACCTTGGGAAAAAGTCACCGGTGTGAATCCGTTATTAGACTAAATTTGTTTACCTAAGTGCTTCACAAACCAAGTGCATCACTGAGCAACAGAAACATGTATCTCGGTAAAGCTCTTCTGTTGGTCCTTCTCCTAAACTACACGACCACCAGTCTGTCTCTGTCAACCTGCGCCGCGGTGGACATCGATCATGTGAAGCGGAAGAGGTTCGAGGCGATTCGGGGACAGATACTGAGTAAGCTCCGGCTGACCAGCCCGCCACACTCCCTGGGACCCAGTCAGGTCTCCTACCAGATCCAGTCGTTGTATAACACCACCCGGGAGCTGCTTGAGGAGTTGGGGAGAGACCGGCAGCAAAGTTGCGGCCAAGACAACACGGAGACCGAATATTATGCCAAAGAGATATACAAATTCAACATGGTCCAGGGACCGCCAGAAAATAGTAGGCTAAGTCGTGTTATGTTATATTCATCTTAATGCTCTTTTGGTTGATAAGCTATTTTCTATTGTTATTTTTGGTAAAACTCTCTTTGATGGTAGTTGGGTGCTCCATTACGCACGAGATCAATGAATAGAGAGCGTGCCAAATGGTAATTTTGAAAACTTCTGCGTGATCACAAGAGGGAGGGCTGTCCCCGTTACCCCAAGTGAAGATCATAAAATTAGTGGTTTATCTATTTGTCATGACAATGATGGGTCCTACATAGGCTTTACATAGTTGATAGTTGACAATGGATAGGATCGACTCTGTATATTGCATATATGGAGTGTGTGGATAGGATACAGTAGACTCGGTCCTTCTGGACCCCAATGGCTGCTCGTTTTGGTTATTTGCCATAACACTACACAGCTGATTAGAAATGATCAAAGCTTGATGAATAGTTAATTATTTGAATCAGTTGTGTAGTGCAAGGGCAAAAAAAACAAAACGTGCACCCCTTGAGGTCACGAGGACTGAGTTTGGGAAACCCTGTGAGTACACAGATGGAATGTCTCAGAAACTGAATCTGTTTAAGATTGTCTTAGATGTGCTAACTTCTGTTCAGTTCTCGGACATCGGTGAGATGTGGGACTAGTAGAAACTATGTTGTGGATTAACCTGGACGTTGCCTCAGCTCTTTCCCCAACCTATTTCAATCCAGAAGACTAGTGTTTTTGTGTAAAGTCGTTCCTCCTCTACCCTCCCTCTTTTTCACCATGGGCCCAGTCCCTCTCACCAGATGTGTCCGTTTTTGTTTCAGCCAGGCCCAAATGAGAGGGACATCTGCCCAAGCTGATTGGAACAGGGCTGGGGAAGGGAAGGGGAAGCCTTGCTGAGGGGAGATAGGAAAAGTTAACATGGAGAAAACTTAGCTGAGGGAAATGACAGGGAAAGTAATCATGGAGAAAGAAACAGTTAGCAGATGGAAGGATCTCCTCCACTCCTTAGCCAGAGATCCACCACACACACACACTATCTCCCTTCTCCCTATCTCACCTACATATCACCTTTATAGAGATCCACTATCTCCCTTTTCCCTATCTCACCTACATATCACCTTTATAGAGATCCACTGTCTCCCTTTTCCCTATCTCACCTACATATCACCTTTATAGAGATCCACTATCTCCCTTTTCCCTATCTCACCTACATATCACCTTTATAGAGATCCACTCCCCACCACACACTGTCTGTGAGGTCTGAGTCACAATTTCTGAGAAGAGAGGTGGGGGGGGGGGGGGGTAGAAAGAGAGGGAGGGTTAGTGTTTTTAAGTGTGGAAGAATTGGAAGGTAGGCCTTGTGGGTCGACGCAAAGCCCATTGCATCATGGTTCCTTTGAAATCAACAAGTGTTGTAGTAAAATGCCTCCCCCATAGCTCTGTGTTGGGACATAGAAAGTGCTCCTGACAAAAAGTAACACAGCATGGACAGATTGCTACCTTTAGCACCTACTACATCCTGAAGCCCAGTTAAAAACACAACGTAAACAAACATAAAGAGTGATGCATATTGAGGAGGCTCCAGGGTGAAGTTTCCTCTAGGGACAAATCGAGGATCAGTTTCCCATCCCTCAATCCTAACTTTAACAATTAGTGGGGGGGGGGGGGACTCCTAACTTTAACAATTAGTGGGGGGGGGGGGGGAGACCTAACTTTAACAATTAGTGGGGGGGGGCGACTCCTAACTTTAACAATTAGTGGGGGAAGGGGACTCCTAACTTTAACAATTAGTGGGGGGGGGGAGTCCTAACTTTAACAATTAGTGGGGGGGGGGAGTCCTAACTTTAACAATTAGTGGGGGGGGGGGACTCCTAACTTTAACAATTAGTGGGGGGGGGGGGACTCCTAACTTTAACAATTAGTGGGGGAAGGGGACTCCTAACTTTAACAATTAGTGGGGGGGGGGGAGTCCTAACTTTAACAATTAGTGGGGGGGGGGGAGTCCTAACTTTAACAATTAGTGGGGGGGGGGGACTCCTAACTTTAACAATTAGTGGGGGGGGAAACTCCTAACTTTAACAATTAGTGGGGGGGAATGCAAACTGACCCAAGATCAGTGTCTAGGGGGAAACTTCACCCTACTCCCATTTAGGATACACCATTCCTCTTGTTTACAACGCCCTATAGCGTTACAGTTTTCCCTGGGGGTCAAAGGTCAAATTATCTTAATGATCTCAATCAATATTGATTTATAATCTTCCTCTTTAGCCACTTGGCTCATCCTAATAAACTATTATCCCCTATAGTGTATAGAAAAGGTGACAATAGTCATCTGTAACAGTATAGGTAAAGTTTAGATTTGACAGAATATTCATTATGATTTACTTTCATTAATCTCATGCTCTGTATGAAAAGACAATGGGTCAAACCCGCCTTAAATGCAAAAGATTCACATAATCTCATAGTTGTTGTGGTTCTTTATTTAATCAGAGGTCACATTTTGAGATTTGCATTTCTTTTTTACAGGTGAGCTCTGGCCAAGAGAGCTGCGTACACATGAGATACAACACAACATAACTATAAATGAAAGTTAAGAACAGTGTAAAGTGCATAAGACATTTACATTTTAGTCATTTAGCAGACGCTCTTATCCAGAGCGACTTACAGTAGTGAATGCATACATTTCATACAATTTCATACATATCATACATTTTTTTCTGTGCTGGCCCCCCGTGGGAATCGAACCCACAACCCTGGTGTTGCAAACACCATGCTCTACCAACTGAGCCACAGGGAAGAGAGCTTAAAAGAGCTGGTACACTCGTCAGTTGTCAATAGCATCATCATGCATACACAGTATTCACCCCAATGGGACAAATGACTTCAGCATATGCTGCTTTCTGGACGGAGCCAGCAGCAAAACATGGAGGATGGGTTTTTTTATATTTTCCCTGTTGTACACATTGCCCTTTCCCTCAGCTGGCTACAGACTTTTAGAATTCCACTTACCTCAGAGAGGAAAAGAGCTACGTTTTTGAAATGTCTTCCAATGCCAGGAAGGCTGTCTTGACCCTGCTGTAGGAGTTAGTCTTTACACCTGAGAATTTCTAGTGGTTGAATTACTCAAGACAATAGTGCAAACCGGTTCAACATTGTTATACAGTGGGAAGAAAAAGTATGTGATGGCTTTAGAATTACCTGGATAAATTGGTCATAAACCTTTATCTGATCTTCATCTAGGTCACAACAATAGACAAACACAGTCTACTTAAATTAATAACACAAACAATTATATTTTTTCATGTCTTTATTGAACGCACCGTGTAAACATTCATAGTGCAGGGTGGAAAAAGTATGTGAACCCTTGGATTTAATAACTGGTTGACCCTCCTTTGGCAGCAATAACCTCAACCAAACGTTTTCTGTAGTTGCGGATCAGACCTGCACAACGGTCAGGAGGAACTTTGGACCATTCCTCTTTACAAAAACTGTTTCAGTTCCACAATATTCTTGGTATGTCTGGTGTGAACCGCTCTCTTGAGGTCATCCCACAGCATCTCAATCGGGGTGAGGTCAGTACTCTGACTGGGCCACTCCAGAAGGCATATTTTCTTCTGTTCAAACCATTCTGTTGTTGATTTACTTCTGTCTTTTGGGTTGTTGTCCGGTTGCATCACCTAACTTCTGTTGAGCTTCAGTTGGCGAACAGATGGCCTTACATTCTCCGGCAAAATGTCTTAATAAACTTGGGAATTCATTTTTCCGTCGATGATAGCAAGCTGTCCAGGCCCTGCGGCAGCAAAGCAGCCCCAAACCATGATGCTCCATCCACCATACCTTACAGTTGGGATGAGGTTTTTATGTTGGTGTCCTGTGCCTTTTTTTTCTCCACATAGTGTTGTGTGTTCCTTCCAAACAACTCAACTGTAGTTTCATCTGTCCACAGAATATTTTGCCAGTAGCGCTGTGGAACATCCAGGTGCTCTTTTGCGAACTTCAGACGTACAGCAATTTTTTTTGGACAGCAGTGGCTTCTTCTGTGGTGTCCTCCCATGAACACCATTCTTGTTTAGTGTTTTACGTATTGTAGATTCGTCAACAATAATGTTAGCATCTTTCAGAGATTTCTGTAAGTCTTTAGCTGACACTCTAAGATTCTTCTTACCCTCATTGAGCATTCTGCGCTGTGCTCTTGCAGTCATCTTTGCAGGACGGCCACTCCTAGGGAGAGTAGCAACAGTGCTGAAATTTCTCCATTTATTGACAATTTGTCTTACCGTGGACTGACTTTTAGAGATACTTTTGTAACCCTTTCCAACTTTATGCAAGGCAACAATTCTTAATTGTAAATCTTCTGAGATCTGTTTTGTTTGAGGCATGGTTCACATCAGGCAATAATTCTTGTGAATAGCAAACTCAAATTTTGTGAGTGTTTTTTTATAGGGCAGGGCAGCTCTAACCAACATCTCCAATCTCGTCTCATTGATTGGACTCCAGGTTAGCTGACTCCTGACTCCAATTAGCTTTTGGAGAAGTCATTAGCCTAGGGTGTTCACATACTTTTTCCAACCTACACTTTGAATGTTTAAATGATGTATTCAATATAGACAAGAAAAATACAATAATTTGTGTGTTATTAGTTTAAGCACACTGTTTGTCTATTGTTGTGACTTTGATCAGATCAAATGTTATGTAAAATGTATGCAGAAATCCAGGTAATTCCAAAGGGTTTACATACTTTTTCTTGCCACTGTAGTGCCATTGGCCAATATGGTACCCCTTATTGTGGAAATAAAGAGAGCACATATCATGATGACGTTATATTAGTGTTATGATGAACCTCCCTTTGCCAGATGGACTTCACCAGGTGCACAAACTTCCTCATATAAAGAAAATCTTTGAAGTTATATCCTTTGGTCAAGGTGCTTTCCACCTTACTAGATCTGTTCACAGCCTTTTCTACTTCAGACCCCTCCTACTTCAGACCAGACCCCTCCTACTTCAGACCAGACCCCTCCTACTTCAGACCAGACCCCTCCTACTTCAGACCAGACCTCTCCTACTTCAGACCAGACCCCTCCTACTTCAGACCAGACCCCTCCTACTTCAGACCAGACCCCTCCTACTTCAGACCAGACCCCTCCTACTTCAGACCAGACACCTCCTACTTCCTCAGACCAGACCCCTCCTACTTCAGACCAGACCCCTCCTACTTCAGACCAGACCCCTCCTACTTCAGACCAGACCCCTCCTACTTCAGACCAGACCCCTCCTACTTCAGACCAGACACCTCCTACTTCAGACCAGACCTCTCCTACTTCAGACCAGACCCCTCCTACTTCAGACCAGACACCTTCTACTTCAGACCAGACCCCTCCTACTTCAGACCAGACCCCTCCTACTTCAGACCAGACCTCTCCTACTTCAGACCAGACCCCTCCTACTTCAGACCAGACACCTCCTACTTCAGACCAGACCTCTCCTACTTCAGACCAGACACCTCCTACTTCAGACCAGACACCTCCTACTTCAGACCAGACCCCTCCTACTTCCTCAGACCAGACCCCTCCTACTTCAGACCAGACCCCTACTACTTCAGACCAGACCCCTCCTACTTCAGACCAGACCCCTCCTACTTCAGACCAGACACCTCCTACTTCAGACCAGACACCTCCTACTTCAGACCAGACACCTCCTACTTCAGACCAGACCCCTCCTACTTCCTCAGACCAGAGTAACTGTGAGTCACACCAGAATAAGTGTTTTAGAGGGAGGTGAGAGACTGAGAGGACTGGCTTCCTGTGTTTGCAGAGAGGCGTATTTCCAAGAAAGTACTGCGGTCAAGACCTAGCTGGTGGACAGATACAGCAAAAAGAACCCAAAACAGTGCACGACTAGACTCTCATCAAAGGTAGGGAATAGTTTGCCATTTGGGACGGAGCATAGGTCTTTGTCTCTCTCTCTGTCTCTCCCTCTCTCTCTTTCTCTCTGTCTCTGTTTCTCTTTCTGTCTTTTGTCTGTTTCTGTCTTTTCTGTCTCTGTCTCTCTTTCTCTTTCTGTCTTTCTCTCTCTCTCTCTCTCTCTGTCTCTCTCTTTCTGAAGAAGTTTTGCTTTCGGTGGATCTGCTGTTGACTAGGAGCCAGTGACATCACTCCTTTCCTTTCCTACCTCTTTAGCGTGGTGTGGGTAAACACGTTAGCTCCTGACAGCTCTGCTGAAAGGCTTTAGGCACACTGTTGACATTTGGCAGATCTAAGGCTAGCGTCTGCACCTCCTCAAATCCCTGACAGGTGCAAATGAAACAAAGTTAAAGGGAAAGAAAGGGATGGACAGGGTAGGGGAGACAGGGTAGGGAGACAGGGTAGGGATGGACAGGGTAGGGATGGACAGGGTAGGGGAACAGGGTAGGGATGGACAGGGTAGGGATGGACAGGGTAGGGTAGACAGGGTAGGGATCGACAGGGTAGGGGGGACAGGGTAGGGGGGACAGGGTAGGGGGACAGGGTAGGGATGGACAGGGTAGGGGGGACAGGGTAGGGGGGACAGGGTAGGGGGACAGGGTAGGGATGGACAGGGTAGGGGGGACAGGGTAGGGATGGACAGGGTAGGGGAGAGAGGGTAGGGATGGACAGGGTAGGGATGGACAGGGTAGGGGGACAGGGTAGGGGTGACAGGGTAGGGATGGACAGGGTAGGGGGGACAGGGTAGGGATGGACAGGGTAGGGATGGACAGGGTAGGGGGACAGGGTAGGGTTGGACAGGGTAGGGGAGACAGGGTACGGGAAGACAGGGTAGGGGGACAGGGTAGGGATGGACAGGGTAGGGATGGACAGGGTAGGGTTGGACAGGGTAGGGGAGAGAGGGTAGGGTAACAGGGTAGGGCTGGACAGGGTAGGGGAGACAGGGTAGGGGTGACAGGGTAGGGATGGACAGGGTAGGGATGGACAGGGTAGGGATGGACAGGGTAGGGTTGGATAGGGTAGGGGAGACAGGGTAGGGGAACAGGGTAGGGGAGACAGGGTAGGGATGAACAGGGTAGGGGAGACAGGGTAGGGATGGACAGGGTAGGGATGGACAGGGTAGGGGTGACAGGGTAGGGAAGACAGGGTAGAGATGGACAGGGTAGGGTTGGACAGGGTAGGGTTGGACAGGGTAGGGTTGGACAGGGTAGGGTGGATAGGGTAGGGCTGGACAGGGTAGGGATGGACAGGGTAGGGTAGACAGGGTAGGGTTGGACAGGGTAGGGGAAAGAGGGTAGGGTAACAGGGTAGGGATGGACAGGGTAGGGGTTGAACTACGAGGTGAACTACGTTAAGGAGGAAATGTGGTATCTACTGGTCTATAGAGGTGAACTACGTTAAGGAGGAAATGTGGTATCTACTGGTCTATAGAGGTGAACTACGTTAAGGAGGAAATGTGGTGTCTACTGGTCTATAGAGGTGAATGAACTACGTTAAGGAGGAAATGTGGTGTCTACTGGTCTATAGAGGTGAACTACGTTAAGGAGGAAATGTGGTATCTACTGGTCTATAGAGGTGAATGAACTACGTTAAGGAGGAAATGTGGTATCTACTGGTCTATAGAGGTGAACTATGTTAAGGAGGAAATGTGGTATCTACTGGTCTATAGAGGTGAACTACGTTAAGGAGGAAATGTGGTATCTACTGGTCTATAGAGGTGAACTACGTTAAGGAGGAAATGTGGTGTCTACTGGTCTATAGAGGTGAATGAACTACGTTAAGGAGGAAATGTGGTGTCTACTGGTCTATAGAGGTGAACTACGTTAAGGAGGAAATGTGGTATCTACTGGTCTATAGAGGTGAATGAACTACGTTAAGGAGGAAATGTGGTATCTACTGGTCTATAGAGGTGAACTATGTTAAGGAGGAAATGTGGTATCTACTGGTCTATAGAGGTGAACTACGTTAAGGAGGAAATGTGGTATCTACTGGTCTATAGAGGTGAACTACGTTAAGGAGGAAATGTGGTATCTACTGGTCTATAGAGGTGAACGGCGTTAAGGAGGAAATGTGGTCTCTACTGGTCTATAGAGGTGAACTACGTTAAGGAGGAAATGTGGTATCTACTGGTCTATAGAGGTGAACGGCGTTAAGGAGGAAATGTGGTATCTACTGGTCTATAGAGGTGAACTACGTTAAGGAGGAAATGTGGTATCTACTGGTCTATAGAGGTGAACTATGTTCAGGAGGAAATGTGGTATCTACTGGTCTATAGAGGTGAACTATGTTAAGGAGGAAATGTGGTATCTACTGGTCTATAGAGGTGAACTACGTTAAGGAGGAAATGTGGTATCTACTGGTCTATAGAGGTGAACGGCGTTAAGGAGGAAATGTGGTATCTACTGGTCTATAGAGGTGAACTATGTTAAGGAGGAAATGTGGTATCTACTGGTCTATAGACGTGAACTATGTTAAGGAGGAAATGTGGTATCTACTGGTCTATAGAGGTGAACTACGTTAAGGAGGAAATGTGGTATCTACTGGTCTATAGACGTGAACTATGTTAAGGAGGAAATGTGGTATCTACTGGTCTATAGACGTGAACTATGTTAAGGAGGAAATGTGGTATCTACTGGTCTATAGAGGTGAACTACGTTAAGGAGGAAATGTGGTATCTACTGGTCTATAGAGGTGAACGGCATTAAGGAGGAAATGTGGTATCTACTGGTCTTTAGAGGTGAACTACGTTAAGGAGGAAATGTGGTATCTACTGGTCTATAGAGGTGAACTACGTTAAGGAGGAAATGTGGTATCTACTCGTCTATAGAGGTGAACTATGTTAAGGAGGAAATGTGGTATCTACTGGTCTATAGAGGTGAACTACGTTAAGGAGGAAATGTGGTATCTACTGGTCTATAGAGGTGAACTATGTTAAGGAGGAAATGTGGTATCTACTGGTCTATAGAGGTGAACTACGTTAAGGAGGAAATGTGGTATCTACTGGTCTATAGAGGTGAACTACGTTAAGGAGGAAATGTGGTATCTACTGGTCTATAGAGGTGAACTACGTTAAGGAGGAAATGTGGTATCTACTGGTCTATAGAGGTGAACTACGTTAAGGAGGAAATGTGGTGTCTACTGGTCTATAGAGGTGAATGAACTACGTTAAGGAGGAAATGTGGTATCTACTGGTCTATAGAGGTGAATGAACTACGTTAAGGAGGAAATGTGGTATCTACTGGTCTATAGAGGTGAACTATGTTAAGGAGGAAATGTGGTATCTACTGGTCTATAGAGGTGAACTACGTTAAGGAGGAAATGTGGTATCTACTGGTCTATAGAGGTGAACTACGTTAAGGAGGAAATGTGGTATCTACTGGTCTATAGAGGTGAACGGCGTTAAGGAGGAAATGTGGTATCTACTGGTCTATAGAGGTGAACTACGTTAAGGAGGAAATGTGGTATCTACTGGTCTATAGAGGTGAACTATGTTAAGGAGGAAATGTGGTATCTACTGGTCTATAGAGGTGAACTACGTTAAGGAGGAAATGTGGTATCTACTGGTCTATAGAGGTGAACTATGTTAAGGAGGAAATGTGGTATCTACTGGTCAATAGAGGTGAACTATGTTAAGGAGGATATGTGGTATCTACTGGTCTATAGAGGTGAACTACGTTAAGGAGGAAATGTGGTATCTACTGGTCTATAGAGGTGAACGGCGTTAAGGAGGAAATGTGGTATCTACTGGTCTATAGAGGGGAACTATGTTAAGGAGGAAATGTGGTATCTACTGGTCTATAGACGTGAACTATGTTAAGGAGGAAATGTGGTATCTACTGGTCTATAGAGGTGAACTACGTTAAGGAGGAAATGTGGTATCTACTCGTCTATAGAGGTGAACTATGTTAAGGAGGAAATGTGGTATCTACTGGTCTATAGAGGTGAACTACGTTAAGGAGGAAATGTTGTATCTACTGGTCTATAGAGGTGAATGAACTACGTTAAGGAGGAAATGTGGTATCTACTGGTCTATAGAGGTGAACTACGTTAAGGAGGAAATGTGGTATCTACTGGTCTATAGAGGTGAACTACGTTAAGGAGGAAATGTGGTATCTACTGGTCTATAGAGGTGAACGGCGTTAAGGAGGAAATGTGGTATCTACTGGTCTATAGAGGTGAACTACGTTAAGGAGGAAATGTGGTATCTACTGGTCTATAGAGGTGAACTACGTTAAGGAGGAAATGTGGTATCCACTCGTCTTTAGAGGTGAACTATGTTAAGGAGGAAATGTGGTATCTACTGGTCTATAGACGTGAACTATGTTAAGGAGGAAATGTGGTATCTACTGGTCTATAGAGGTGAACTACGTTAAGGAGGAAATGTGGTATCTACTGGTCTATAGAGGTGAACTACGTTAAGGAGGAAATGTGGTATCTACTCGTCTATAGAGGTGAACTACGTTAAGGAGGAAATGTGGTATCTACTGGTCTATTGAGGTGAACTACGTTAAGGAGGAAATGTGGTATCTACTGGTCTATAGAGGTGAACTACGTTAAGGAGGAAATGTGGTATCTACTAGTCTATAGAGGTGAACTACGTTAAGGAGGAAATGTGGTATCTACTGGTGTATAGAGGTGAACTACGTTAAGGAGGAAATGTGGTATCTACAGGTCTATAGAGGTGAATGAACTACGTTAAGGAGGAAATGTGGTATCTACTGGTCTACAGAGGTGAACTACGTTGAGGAGGAAATGTGGTATCTACTGGTCTATAGAGGTGAACGGCGTTAAGGAGGAAATGTGGTATCTACTGGTCTATAGAGGTGAAATACGTTAAGGAGGAAATGTGGTATCTACTGGTCTAACGAGGTGAACTACGTTAAGGATGAAATGTGGTATCTACTGGTCTATAGAGGTGAACTACGTTAAGGAGGAAATGTGGTATCTACTGGTCTATAGAGGTGAACTATGTTAAGGAGGAAATGTGGTATCTACTGGTCTATAGAGGTGAACTACGTTAAGGAGGAAATGTGGTATCTACTGGTCTATAGAGGTGAACTATTTTAAGGAGGAAATGTGGTATCTACTGGTCTATAGACGTGAACTACGTTAAGGAGGAAATGTGGTATCTACTGGTCTATAGAGGTGGGTCTATAGAGGTGAACTACGTTAAGGAGGAAATGTGGTATCTACTGGTCTATAGAGGTGAACTATGTTAAGGAGGAAATGTGGTATCTACTGGTCTATAGAGGTGAACTACGTTAAGGAGGAAATGTGGTATCTACTGGTCTATAGAGCTGAACTATGTTAAGGAGGAAATGTGGTATCTACTGGTCTATAGAGGTGGGTCTATAGAGGTGAACTACGTTAAGGAGGAAATGTGGTATCTACTGGTCTATAGAGGTGAACGGCGTTAAGGAGGAAATGTGGTATCTACTGGTCTATAGAGGTGAACTACGTTAAGGAGGAAATGTGGTATCTACTGGTCTATAGAGGTGAACTACGTTAAGGAGGAAATGTGGTATCTACTGGTCTATAGAGGTGAACTATGTTAAGGAGGAAATGTGGTATCTACTGGTCTATAGAGGTGAACTACGTTAAGGAGGAAATGTGGTATCTACTGGTCTATAGAGGTGAACTACGTTAAGGAGGAAATGTGGTATCTACTGGTCTATAGAGGTGAACGGCGTTAAGGAGGAAATGTGGTATCTACTGGTCTATAGAGGTGAACTACGTTAAGGAGGAAATGTGGTATCTACTGGTCTATAGAGGTGAACTTCGTTAAGGAGGAAATGTGGTATCTACTGGTCTATAGACGTGGGTCTATAGAGGTGAACTACGTTAATTAAGGAGGAAATGTGGTATCTACTGGTCTATAGAGGTGAAATACGTTAAGGAGGAAATGTGGTATCTACTGGTCTATAGAGGTGAACTACGTTAAGGAGGAAATGTGGTGTCTACTGAACTATGCAGGGGAAGTATCTACCGAGTCAACTCTTGGCTTATCAGTGGTGGTTCGACGTGTACCTATGCGCACAAGATGTTGAAAAGACTTTGAAAATACATATTTGTGGTTTGAAAAGACTTTGAAAATACATTTTTGTGGTTTGAAAAGATGTCTTTCAACCAATTTTGGTCAATGGGTAGGAAGATTTCTGACATGTTGTTTTTTATAAGGGCGTCAATTGCTTGTCTGAGAAGGTATTAGATTCGCATTGACATTCATTCTGTACAAAGCAGACATTTTTTTTATGTAACGGAGGTAAGAACGTGCCCGTAAGCTCACTCCACAGCTACCTTGAAATGTCGCGGACGGGGCCCCTCAAGAAGTATCTTTTTTGAGCGGCTCAACCCATTGGTTATGTTGTCAAAACAGGGCGGTTAAATGTGTTGTGACGACGTTTGAGCCAGCAGCACCCTCACTGCTGTGAAGTTTGCAATGATAACTTCTGTGGTTAAAAACCAGCCCGGTATTCCACTGGTTTAGCTTTGTGGTAACTTACAGTCATCTGCATGTTGGTTTGAATGTTACTGAGCTGGGTCTCTTCTGTCTGTAGAAAGAGGAATTGGCGTGTTCAACTAAATATGCTGTAATAACAAAGTATTTGTGTGCTGGGTTCATAAGGCATATACTGGGGAAAAAGGGAAATCCTACAGTGAAATAATATTTACGTTTTTTTTTTTTTCAAGCAGCACAGGTCAGAGCAAACGGATTCATTTGGGTGACAGCCTTCATCAATGTTTGGATAACAACAGGCATTCACCGATATGTATAGACGACGTCACATTGTAGTACTGCTTCCTTCTTCTTCTTCTTCCTCTGGCTGTTATAGGTGACCTTCCCTACTGCCCGGAGGATATCGCCTCCAAAGTAATCATGTCTGATCTCTTTCTTCTGTCTCCCGTCTCTCTTACAGAAGACCTGCCCGACTGTGCTAAGAGTATTAACATCAGTGTGCAAGCATTTACTGAGCTCTGTCCTCCTATGCCTGTTTCTTACAAATAAACTGCCCTCCTCTCTGTCTCCAACAACCTGCCCTACTGTCTCCTCTGTCTCCAACAGCCTGCCCTACTGTCTGTCTCCTCTCTGTCTCCAACAGCCTGCCCTACTGTCTCCTCTCTGTCTCCAACAGCCTGCCCTACTGTCTCCTCTCAGTCTCCAACAGCCTGCCCTACTGTCTGTCTCCTCTCTGTCTCCAACAGCCTGCCCTACTGTCTGTCTCCTCTCTGTCTCCAACAGCCTGCCCTACTGTCTCCTCTCTGTCTCCAACAACCTGCCCTACTGTCTGTCTCCTCTCTGTCTCCAACAACCTGCCCACTGTCTCCTCTCTGTCTCCAACAGCCTGCCCTACTGTCTCCTCTCTGTCTCCAACAACCTGCCCTACTGTATGTCTCCTCTCTGTCTCCAACAGCCTGCCCTACTGTCTCCTCTCTGTCTCCAACAGCCTGCCCCACTGTCTGTCTCCAACAGCCTGCCCTACTGTCTCCTCTCTGTCTCCAACAGCCTGCCCTACTGTCTGTCTCCTCTCTGTCTCCAACAACCTGCCCTACTGTCTCCTCTCTGTCTCCAACAACCTGCCCTACTGTCTCCTCTGTCTCCAAAAACCTGCCCCACTGTCTCCTCTCTGACTCCAACAGCCTGCCCTACTGTCTCCTCTCTGTCTCCAACAACCTGCCCTACTGTCTGTCTCCTCTCTGTCTCCAACAACCTGCCCTACTGTCTGTCTCCTCTCTGTCTCCAACAACCTGCCCTACTGTCTCCTCTGTCTCCAACAGCCTGCCCTACTGTCTGTCTCCTCTCTGTCTCCAACAACCTGCCCTACTGTCTGTCTCCTCTCTGTCTCCAACAACCTGCCCTACTGTCTCCTCTGTCTCCAACAGCCTGCCCTACTGTCTGTCTCCTCTCTGTCTCCAACAGCCTGCCCTACTGTCTCCTCTGTCTCCAACAGCCTGCCCTACTGTCTGTCTCCTCTCTGTCTCCAACAGCCTGCCCTACTGTCTGTCTCCTCTCTGTCTCCAACAGCCTGCTCTACTGTCTCTTCTCTGTCTCCAACAACCTGCCCTACTGTCTCCTCTCTGTCTCCAACAACCTGCCCTACTGTCTCCTCTCTGTCTCCAACAGCCTGCCCTACTGTCTGTCTCCTCTCTGTCTCCAACAGCCTGCCCTACTGTCTCCTCTGTCTCCAACAGCCTGCCCTACTGTCTGTCTCCTCTCTGTCTCCAACAGCCTGCCCTACTGTCTCCTCTCTGTCTCCAACAGCCTGCCCTACTGTCTGTCTCCTCTCTGTCTCCAACAGCCTGCCCTACTGTCTGTCTCCTCTCTGACTCCAAAAACCTGCCCTACTGTCTCCTCTCTGACTCCAACAACCTGCCCTACTGTCTGTCTCCAACAACCTGCCCTACTGTCTGTCTCCTCTCTGTCTCCAACAGCCTGCCCTACTGTCTCCTCTCTGTCTCCAACAACCTGCCCTACTGTCTGTCTCCTCTCTGTCTCCAACAACCTGCCCTACTGTCTCCTCTGTCTCCAACAACCTGCCCTACTGTCTCCTCTCTGTCTCCAACAGCCTGCCCTACTGTCTCCTCTCTGTCTCCAACAGCCTGCCCTACTGTCTCCCAATGTCATCACCTCCAACCAGTCTATTGGTTAAGATTTGTAGGAACATAATCTGGTTCATTGTTACTGACTGTGGTCTCTTCTCTCTGCCCTACAGATGACCTTCCCTACTGTCCTAAAGGTCTCTTCTCTCTGTCCTACAGATGACCTTCACTACTGTCCTAAAGGTCTCTTCTCTCTGTCCTACAGATGACCTTCACTACTGTCCTAAAGGTCTCTTCTCTCTGTCCTACAGATGACCTTCACTACTGTCCTAAAGGTCTCTTCTCTCTGTCCTACAGATGACCTTCTCTACTGTCCTAAAGGTCTCTTCTCTCTGTCCTACAGATGACCTTCACTACTGTCCTAAAGGTCTCTTCTCTCTGTCCTACAGATGACCTTCTCTACTGTCCTAAAGGTCTCTTCTCTCTGTCCTACAGATGACCTTCACTACTGTCCTAAAGGTCTCTTCTCTCTGTCCTACAGATGACCTTCCCTACTGTCCTAAAGGTCTCTTCTCTCTGTCCTACAGATGACCTTCACTTCTGTCCTAAAGGTCTTTTCTCTCTGTCCTACAGATGACCTTCACTACTGTCCTAAAGGCATCACCTCCAAAGTGTTCCGTTTCAATGTGTCGGCCATGGAGAGGAACTCCACCAACCTGTTCCGAGCTGAGTTCCGTGCTCTCAGGGTTCCAAACTCTGCTGCCAATAGGAACGAACAGAGGGTCGAGCTGTACCAGGTATGTAAAGGTACCCTCCGTCTCTCCATGTCCTTCAGAGATCTTTAACTCCACCTGACCCCCAAGAAATAACTGCATAGTTTTCTAAGGACCTGAAGCAAGGCGACCATCTCTGCCGGCGCCAACAAGATGGCGCCGGCAGAGATGGTCGCTTCCGAGCCTGTTCACCCCGCTATCATCCAGAAGGAAAGGTCAGTACAGGTGCATCAAAGCTGGGACCGAGAGACTGAAAAACGGCTTCTATCTCAAGGCCATCAGACTGTTAAACAGCCATCACTAACATAGAGTGGCTGCTGCCAACATACAGACTCAAATCTCTGGCCACTTAAATAAACTGACTTAATAAAGGTATCACTAATCACTTTAAATAATGTCACTTTAATAATGTTTAAATATCCTACATTACTCATCTCATATGTATATACTGTATGCTATACCATCTACTGCATCTTGCCTATGCCGTTCGGCTATCGCTCATCCATATATTTATATGTACATATTCTTATTCATTCCTTTACACTTGTGTGTATAAGGTAGTTGTTGTGAATTTGTTAGATTACTTGTTCAATATACTGCTCTGTCATAACTAGAAGCACAAGCATTTCGCTACACTCGCATTAACATCTGCTAACCATGTGTATGTGACCAATAAAATTTTATTTGACAATGATAAGTCTTTCCTCCTAGTTTCATTTAGAGGCGGGGAACATAAAGGCCTGCAAAGAAACATCCATGTCATCAGGCATCAACATGGAATGTGTGTTCCAAATGACACCCTATTCCCTATATAGTGCACTACTTTGGACCAGAGCTCTATGGCACCCTATTCCCTATATAGTGCACTACTTTAGACCAGCGCCCTATGGCACCCTATTCCCTATATAGTGCACTACTTTAGACCAGAGCTCTATGGCACCCTATTCCCTATATAGTGTACTACTTTAGACCAGGGCTCTATGGCACCCTATTCCCTATATAGTGCACTACTTTAGACCAGAGCCCTATGGCACCCTATTCCCTATATAGTGCACTACTTTAGACCAGAGCTCTATGGCACCCTATTCCCTATATAGTGCACTACTTTAGACCAGAGCCCTATGGCCTATTCCATATATAGTGCACTACTTTAGACCAGAGCCCTATGGCACCCTATTCCCTACAGTGCTCCAAGATGTGAGGGAGGAGCCAGGTAGAGGTAACACAGTGCTCCGAGATGTGAGGGAGGAGACAGGTAGAAGTAACACAGTGCTCCGAGATGTGAGGGAGGAGACAGGTAGAGGTAACACAGTGCTCCAAGATCCTTCACGCACAGCAGCGTCACCACCCAGACATTATTTATAAAAAAATATCTACAATTCAATAGCTTTTGTTTTGTTTGCTAAAGAGCATGATCGGTAGTGGACTTTTTACATGTTCATATGGCCAGAAAGTTTAGTTTAGCATAGATAGGTTTACCATACTGACATTGACAACAAAAACAAGTTGACTAGTATTCCACATCCCCATTTTTCAAACTTCAGTTTCAAATGAGGAAGGGGAGAGAGACAATGATATCCAGCTTGTGGTTTGGTGGTGGGCAGCTGCCAGACCCTATCTCCAGCTCGCCAGGCCTGGAGAATGTGTACAGGGTCTGGCTCGGGGCAGGGTAACACTAGTGTGTCCTGGAGAATGTGTACAGGGTCTGGCTAGGGGCAGGGTAACGCTAGTGTGTCCTGGAGAATGTGTACAGGGTCTGGCTCGGGGCAGGGTAACACTAGTGTGTCCTGGAGAATGTGTACAGGGTCTGGCTCGGGGCAGGGTAACACTAGTGTGTCCTGGAGAATGTGTACAGGGTCTGGCTCGGGGCAGACTCTCTACACTCTTGCTTGCATCTAGCTGCATCATTAGTCCAACAGTTGCAAACGAGAGTTTAAATTGGACAAATTCAGGAATGTTTTATCCTTGTTTTGTTCAGTTTGCTTCCGTTTAAGAAACTTTTTAACAGAATCGGCGGAATGAATACACCCCTGATCACACATAAACACAGTTCACTTTCACAGCAGCCACGTTGTATTCCTTCTCACATCTATGCGCTCTCCTCCTCTCACCTCTTTCCTTCGCTTGTGGACTTCAATGTACAACACATCAGCTGTAAGTGTAAGGCTTAAAAACCTTTCCAAACCAAACCACTGCACACAGCCTACATCGTTGTCACCATATTAGCTAAAGTAACATCATAGTCAATATAGCTAATAGAACTAATGCGTTAGTAAACCAGCTACAATCATGCAGTAACGTTACAGTGTACAGTCAGTAAGCAGTTTAGCAGTTACACCGGCAGGCCCCGGTGACAACACATTAGTAAAACCAAAAGCTTACCTTGACTTGGAATAGTTCCAGTGTTGTGTTGGCAAGTCATAGCCAGCTAGCTAACATAGCTCCCTCTGTTTGAGTAGGCTAAACTAGCTGCGTTTGCAAGCTAACTAAGTGAAAGTGAAAAAAATGAAATCTGTCTCTCTCTCTTGCTTCTCACTCATTTTGGAAGAAATTAATTTGTTAAACTGTTCAACTATTGTCTTTCTCTCTCTTTATACACTGCAGTGCTAGCTAGCTGTAGTTTATGCTTTCAGTACTAGATTAATTCTCTGATCCTGTGATTGGGCGGAAAAAATGTCAGTTCATGCTGCCAGAGCTCTGATAGGTTGGAGGACGTCCTCCGGAAGTTGTCATAATTACTGTGTAAGTCTATGGAAGGGGGGGGTGAGAACCATGAGCCTCCTAGGTTTTGTATTGAAGTCAATGTACCCAGAGGAGGATGGAAGCTAGCTGTCCTCCGGCTACACCATGGTGCTACCCTACAGAGTGCTGTTGAGGCCACTGTAGACCTTTGCAAAATAGTGTGTTTTAATCAATTATTTGGTGACGTGAATATATTTATTATAGTTTTATCTAAAAAGGATAACTTTAATGTTTTTCTATTTTTATGAAATTCACAGAGGAGGATGGTCCTCCCCTTCCTCCTCTGATGAGCCTCCACTGTTTGAGTGTTTTAATTGAGTCTGTTTTTGGATGCCGATTCACTTTTTTTTATTATTAAACTGAATGTACCCAAAACATTCTACAAGCATCTCTCTCTAAAGCCTCTGCTCTAGAATATGACATGCAGTGCCATGGCAGTAATGGCAGAAATGATGTCCTTGTTGTGGAGTTTCTTTATGCTTCTTCTCACAAGTTTAGCTTATGTCTCCACTAGTTCCAACAGCATCAGTGTAGTGACTCTGTATCGTTCATATGCAGTAACTCACCTACCCTTGGTTTTCAGATCCTGAGGCCAGACGAGCACATAGCTAAGCAGCGCTACATTGGAGCCAAGAACGTGCTGACCAAGGGACCGCCAGAATGGGTCTTCTTCGACGTGACAGAGACGGTACGGGAGTGGTTGATGTACAGAGGTGAGGATGCCACGATTGATTGGTTGATTGATTAATTCATTCATTGATTGTAGTGTTGAGCAATTTAGTGCATTTCTGAGGTCAGTTTGGGTTTCAGCGAAAAAAAATACAAAAAAATTATAATACATGAAATGCATTGTGTGGGTTGAATGGTGTAACACAGAATAAAACAATCAATAAAAGGCCCATGATGCTAGTGACTGTCCGTTACTGCTGATCACTCATTAACCATCACTTATTCACATTAATTTAATATAAAATGTCAGCTGTTGTGTATATTACATTAGTTTTATTTAATGACTTTATTATTTAGTTCACAAGTCATCATCTCATCTCCATAGAGCTGCTGTCTGACAAAATCACTATTTTAGTAGTTCAAAGTAAATGAGGCGTACTTGTAATGGCTGCTGAATGCCACCTGTCAATCACTTCATGTATATTCAGGCTCGTAACCCAACTGCTTTCTATCCCTCTCCATCTTCTCTGTCTCCATGTCAAGTTTAAGCGCCCATGCAATGGATTCTGGTCATTGTAGTTAATTACCACATTTTCTGTACTAAACAATGTATACTGAACAAAAAATATAAACGCAACATGTAACAATTTCAACTCATTTTACTGAGTCACAGTTAATATAAGCAAATCAGTCAATTGAAATAGATTAATTTGGCTCTAATCTATGGATTTTCACATGACTGGGCAGCCAAGGGTGGGCCTGGGAGGGCATAGGCCCACCCACTTGGAAGCCAGGTCCAGCTAATCAGAATCCGTTTTTACCCACAAAGGGGCTTTATTACAATGGTTCTCCTTCAATGTGACAGAAATACTCCTCGGTTTTATCAGATGTCTGGGTGGCTGGTCTCAGACGATCCCGCAGGTGAAGAAGCTGGATGTAGAGGTCCTGGGTTGGTGTGGTTACACGTGGTCTGCTGTTGTGAGGCCGGTTTAAATGTACTGCCAAATTCTCTAAAACAACATTGGTGGCGGCTTATGGTAGAGAAATTGACATTAAATTATCTGGCAACAGCTCTAGTGAACATTCCTACAGTCTGCATGTCAATTGCACGCTCCCTCAAAACTTGAGACGTCTGTGGCATTGTGTTGTGTGACAAAACTGCACATTTTGGAGTGGCCTTTTATTGTCCTCAGCACAACATGCACCAGTGTAATGATCATGCTGTTTAATCAGCTTCTTGATATGCCACAACTGTCAGGTGGATGGATTATCTTGGCAAAAGAGAAATGCTCACTAACAGGGATGTTAACTAATGTGTGCACAACATTTTAGAGAATTAAGCTTTTGTGCGTTTGGAACATTTCTGGGATCTTTTATTTCAGCTCATGAAACGTGGGACCAACACTTTACCTGTTGCGTTTATATTTTTGTTCAGTATAGAATATTGGCCTGTTGGAAACTACAACTCCCTACTACATCACACAGTTCAGGCTGGATCTGATTTATCTCTACAGAAACTACAACTCCCTACTACATCGCACAGTTCAGGCTGGATCTGATTTATCTCTAGAGAAACTACAACTCCCTACTACATCACACAGTTCAGGCTGGATCTGATTTATCTCTACAGAAACTACAACTCCCTACTACATCACACAGTTCAGGCTGGATCTGATTTATCTCTAGAGAAACTACAACTCCCTACTACATCACACAGTTCAGGCTGGATCTGATTTATCTCTACAGAAACTACAACTCCCTACTACATCACACAGTTCAGGCTGGATCTGATTAATTTCTACAGAAACTACAACTACCGACTACATCACACAGTTCAGGCTGGATCTGATTAATTTCTACAGAAACTACAACTCCCTACTACATCACACAGTTCAGGCTGGATCTGATTAATTTCTACAGAAACTACAACTACCGACTACATCACACAGTTCAGGCTGGATCTGATTAATTTCTACAGAAACTACAACTACCGACTACATCACACAGTTCAGGCTGGATCTGATTAATTTCTACAGAAACTACAACTACCGACTACATCACACAGTTCAGGCTGGATCTGATTAATTTCTACAGAAACTACAACTACCGACTACATCACACAGTTCAGGCTGGATCTGATTAATTTCTACAGAAACTACACATTGAGCTCACAGAAGAAGAAAAAAAGAACTAAATGGAATTCAAATAATTGAACCGACTTCGGTCAATTCGTTTAAAAAATAATAATATTTAGGTTAATCGCTCAGCACTAATTGATTGACATGATGCCTCTCTCCTGTCAGAGACCAACCTGGGTCTGGAGATCAGCGTACACTGCCCATGCCACACCTTCAACCCCAACGGTGACATCATCGATAATGTGAACGAAGTGCTGGAGGTCAAGTTCAAAGGTCAGTAGGCATAACATTATCTTCTTCGTGTGGTCTCCTTTTTATTGTTACCACCCAATAACTGGCAATGAACTGCAAGTCTCGCTCTGTCCTCTACATACTGATAGCTTCTTGAGCTGCATCTGTGTTCCTTTTGACAAACTGAACTTTGAACTGACATTCCCCCCCCCCAAAAAAAACCACTAAACTTAAAAAAAAAAAGGCTTTATAAGACACAAAGTCACAATAGGACTAGCTCAGTAACTGAGGAGGAAGTCGTATGACGTCTTGGGGGACAGCACCCGTTGTCCTCAACCCGCAGTTCAAACTGCTCCCCCTTGGGATGCAGCCTACTCTGTCTGAAGTGCTCCACCAATAGGAGCAGTGCCTCGTTTGAGCCCGAGGCCATCCACCTGGTTAACAGGACCATAAAGGAAGACCTAGGAACTATTCTAGAGATAGTTCAGCCCTGACATTAATTAACAACTGTGGCTTCCGTAAACTTTTAGTTTCTTAAATTGCACCATGCACATTTTAATTGATGCCTTAAGTGTTGATCTTGTATTTCTTATACTGTTTATGATTAAGTGTCGATTAAGTGCTGATTGATGCCTTAAGTGTTGATCTTGTATTTGTTATACTGTTTATGATTGTCCTAATTTGAAAGCATCCTGTCAACCCTGAACAAATCGCACCTCTGGGATTAATAAAGTTGTATTGTAATGACTGACCTTTGACCCCTCTCTCTGCTGCAGGGGAGAAACATAGAAAAAGTCTGACCTATGTAACATGTATTGGCTGATATATAATGTCTGACCTCTCGCTGCTACAGGTATGGAAGGGGAGTATGAGGAGGTGGGTCGTTGGGACCTGGGTCGTCTGAAGAAGAAGAAGAAGAAGGAACAGAAGGAGCAATACCTGCCTCACCTCATCCTCATGATGATCCCTCCTCACCGCCTCGACTCACAGCCACGCAGACGCAAAAGGGCCCTGGACACCAACTACTGTTTCTCGTAAGGACCCTTACTGAAACTGTTAGCACTTGTGTTTCCACCTGTCGGTTGTCATGTCCTGAAAGGCGCCTTAGAAGTGGTTTCTGATACATCTGCTGTAATATAAACAACAATAGCAGATGAAGGATCAATGAGCCAACTAACCTTCCCATATGTGCAATATAAAGCTGTTCATGTGTTGGTTGATCAAGACGAGAAACTTTTAAAAACTTCCTTGCAACTTCAACTGACTCTAAAGTTCTGTGTTGTTAACAAGAAAACCGTTGAGTTGTAACTGAACAGTTATCAAAGCTGACTACCTAGCTCATTGTTGTATGAGTGAGAAGGTATGAGTGATTCACCATAGTTTGTTGTGCCCCCCCCCCCTCCCTCCCACCAGCACCGTTGAGGAGAACTGCTGTGTCCGTCGTCTCTACATCGACTTCCGTCGAGACCTGGACTGGAAGTGGATCCACGAGCCTAAAGGATACTTTGCTAACTACTGCTCTGGACCCTGCCCCTACCTGAGGAGCTCCGATACCACGCACGCACAGGTGAGGGTAATCTGACACCACACACGCACAGGTGAGGGTAATCTGACACCACACACACACAGGTGAGGATAATCTGACACCACACACGCACAGGTGAGGGTAATCTGACACCACACACGCACAGGTGAGGGTAATCTGACACCACACACGCACAGGTGAGGGTAATCTGACACCACACACACACAGGTGAGGGTATTCTGACACCACACAGACAGACACACACACAGGTGAGGGTAATCTGACACCACACACACACAGGTGAGGGTAATCTGACACCACACACACACAGGTGAGGATAATCTGACACCACACACGCACAGGTGAGGGTAATCTGACACCACACACGCACAGGTGAGGGTAATCTGACACCACACACGCACAGGTGAGGGTATTCTGACACCACACAGACAGACACACACACAGGTGAGGGTAATCTGACACCACACACACACAGGTGAGGGCATTCTGACACCACACACACAGACACACACACAGGGGAGGGTAATCTGACACCACACAGACAGACACACACACAGGTGAGGGTAATCTGACACCACACACACACAGGTGAGGGCAATCTGACACCACACACAGGTGAGGGCATTCTGACACCACACTTACAGACACACACACACACAGGTGAGGGTAATCTGACACCACACACACACACAGGTGAGGGTAATCTGACACCACACACACACAGGTGAGGGTAATCTGACACCACACACACAGGTGAGGGTAATCTGATACCACGCACGCACAGGTGAGGGTAATCTGACACCACACACACACAGGTGAGGGTAATCTGACACCACACACGCACAGGTGAGGGTAATCTGACACCACACACACACAGGTGAGGGTAATCTAACACCACACACACACACAGGTGAGGGTAATCTGACACCACACACACACAGGTGAGGGTAATCTGACACCACACACACACAGGTGAGGGTAATCTGACACCACACACACACAGGTGAGGATAATCTGACACCACACACGCACAGGTGAGGGTAATCTGACACCACACACGCACAGGTGAGGGTAATCTGACACCACACACGCACAGGTGAGGGTAATCTGACACCACACACACACAGGTGAGGGTAATCTGACACCACACACACAGGTGAGGGTAATCTGATACCACGCACGCACAGGTGAGGGTAATCTGACACCACACACACACAGGTGAGGGTAATCTGACACCACACACGCACAGGTGAGGGTAATCTGACACCACACACACACAGGTGAGGGTAATCTAACACCACACACACACACAGGTGAGGGTAATCTGACACCACACACACACAGGTGAGGGTAATCTGACACCACACACACACAGGTGAGGGTAATCTGACACCACACACACACAGGTGAGGATAATCTGACACCACACCGCACAGGTGAGGGTAATCTGACACCACACACGCACAGGTGAGGGTAATCTGACACCACACACGCACAGGTGAGGGTAATCTGACACCACACACACACAGGTGAGGGTAATCTGACACCACACACGCACAGGTGAGGGTAATCTGACACCACACACACACAGGTGAGGGTAATCTAACACCACACACACACACAGGTGAGGGTAATCTGACACCACACACACACAGGTGAGGGTAATCTGACACCACACACACACAGGTGAGGGTAATCTGACACCACACACACACAGGTGAGGATAATCTGACACCACACACGCACAGGTGAGGGTAATCTGACACCACACACGCACAGGTGAGGGTAATCTGACACCACACACGCACAGGTGAGGGTAATCTGACACCACACACACACAGGTGAGGGTATTCTGACACCACACAGACAAACACACACACAGGTGAGGGTAATCTGACACCACACACACACAGGTGAGGGCATTCTGACACCACACACACAGACACACACACAGGGGAGGGTAATCTGACACCACACAGACAGACACACACACAGGTGAGGGTAATCTGACACCACACACACACAGGTGAGGGCAATCTGACACCACACACAGGTGAGGGCATTCTGACACCACACTTACAGACACACACACACACAGGTGAGGGTAATCTGACACCACACACACACACAGGTGAGGGTAATCTGACACCACACACACACAGGTGAGGGCAATCTGACACCACGCACACACAGGTGAGGGTAATCTGACACCACACACACACAGGTGAGGGCAATCTGACACCACACACACACAGGTGAGGGTAATCTGACACCACACACACACAGGTGAGGGCATTCTGACACCACACACACAGACACACAGGTGAGGGCAATCTGACACCACACACACACAGGTGAGGGCAATCTGACACCACACACACACAGGTGAGGGCAATCTGACACCACACACAGGTGAGGGTAATCTGACACCACACACACACAGCTGAGGGTAATCTAACACCACACAGGTGAGGGTAATCTGACACCACAGACACACACACGTGAGGGTAATCTGACACCGCAGACACAGGTGAGGGCAATTGTGATTATTTGCGCTAAGGCTACAATGACAAAACAACACAGGCTAGCTAGGTAGCTGCTCAATAGCCCATGTAAGGTAGCTAAGGTACAGTGAGACATCATACACAGGACTCAACCAGAATAAAATTCAGATCTTCCAGGATTGATTTATTTACGCAATTTAGTAGACCGGGACAGTTGCACATTAATCAACATTAATCCACATTTCAGCTTCCACATCAGAAACACCAAAATGTCTCTTTCACAGCCTAAAATTAACACCTGTCACCTGCGGGTAGATTTTGGCGGGTAAGATGTCTGTTTCACCAGCCTTGTTGGTGGGAAGTCAGGGCTCCACTGTGCGAGCGTTTCACTTGTGTTTGAATAAAAATTGTGAAATATGATCACATTTACAGTAAAAAATGCTGCAGTAACTGTTTTAAAAGTATTTCCGCCATTTTGTTTCATAGCTGGTAAATTAATCACATAAAATCGAAACTACAAATCCTATATAGCCTATCCCACCTCGCGCTGCAACACTGCCTGGCTGGGGGCTGAGCACACCTGAAGAGCTGCGCTCAGGCATAAAAATGTGTTTAATTTACTTGAAACTAAAGTCTACTGAAGTGAGACGTTGTCCTTGTTTTTCTTAGCTATTTACATTATTTTGTTGACAAGCAAGGTTGTTTTTCGATGTTTAAGTCACAACTGCTAGAGAAGAGAAGACAGCGTTTCTACTAGTCAGACTCTATCTCACAGGTACAAACATGACTGGAGTCGTGCTACCACCGTAACCTCCCGCTCTTAAAGGGGCAGATGAACATTTGTCTCGTCTGTGATATTTTGGTTAGACTCAGGTCACAAAAAATGTAATTATTCAATAGACCACATTTACTTCTTACTAGTAATACATTTATTTTAAAAACATTAGAAAGCATGTTAATCGTTTTTTTTTTTGTGTGTGTGTGTTTTGTTGAACATTTTAAATGTCCAAAAATATATTGTCTGGTTAAAAAAAAAATCTGAATGGCTGGTGGACCAAAAAAGTATATTTTATACCCTCATCTCTTTCCTGTTCCTCCATAGCTGCTGAGCTTGTATAACACTCTGAACCCAGAGGCCTCAGCCTCTCCCTGCTGCGTTCCCCAAGACCTGGAACCTCTCACCATTCTCTACTACTCTGGACGTACCCCTAAAGTGGAGCAGCTATCCAACATGATCGTCAAGTCTTGCAAATGCAGCTGAGGAGGCCAGGAGTAGGTCCGAAGCCTTGGAGTAGGGTAGGGGGGAATGGCCCACGTAGGTGACCTGTATTGGGACACTAGAGCCAGCCCGGCCTGCCTACCTGCGGAGGACTAGACTACCAACATCCAGGCGATTTGTATTAATCAACAAACTACGTGGCTTAGCTCTTAACACCACTTAAACTGAAGGGCCCCATCCTTGTGTAAGGAGGACATACTATGCTAGACTTTGGGATCCGAACTTCTTCATTCTTTTTGATTTGTTCAGTTTAGAGTTAGTAGTTTCCTTTTACAGTTTTCTAACTGGGTTTCCTTCCCTTCCTACAAACAGTGGGCATTATTATCATAACGCAAAGGAGAAAGGACAGACTAGCTGCCGTATCCAAAGACATACACTACCGTTCAAAAGTTTGGGGTCACTTAGAAATGTCCATGTTTTTGAAAGAAAAACACTATTTTTGTTCATTTAAAATAACATCAAATTGATCAGAAATACAGTTTAGACATTATTGTAGCTGGAAACGGCAGATTTTTTTTAATGGAATATCTACATAGGTGTACAGAGGCCCATTATCCTCAACCATCACTCCTGTGTTCCAATGGCACGTTGTGTTAGCTAATCCAACTTCATCATTTCAAAAGGCTAATTGATCATTAGAAAACCCTTTTGCAATTATGTTAGCACAGCTGAAAAATGTTGTCCTGATTTAAAGAAGTAAAAAAACTGGCATTCTTTAGACTAGTTGAGTATCTGGAGCATCAGCATTTGTGGGTTCGATTACAGGCTCAAAATGGCTAGAAACAAAGCACTTTCTTCTGAAACTCGTCAGTCTATTCATGTTCTGAGAAATGAAGGCTATTCCATGCAAGACATTGCCAAGAAACTGAAGATCTCGTACAACGCTGTGCAATACTCCCTTCACAGAACAGCGCAAACTGTCTCTAACCAGAATAGAAAGAGGAGTGGGAGGCCCCGGTGCACAACTGAGCAAGAGGACCAGTTCATTGGTGTCTAGTTTGAGAAACAGACGCCTCACAAGTCCTCAACTGGCAGCTTCATTAAACAGTACCCGCAAAACACCAGTCTCAACGTCAACAGTGAAGAGGCGACTCTGGGATGTTGGCCTTCTAGGCAGAGTTCCTCTGTCAAGTGTCTGTGTTCTTTTGCCCATCTTAATCTTTTATTTTTATTGGCCAGTCTGAGATATGGCTTTTTCTTTGCAATCCTGGAGTCGCCTCTTCACTGTTGACGTTGAGACTGGTGTTTTGCGGGTACTATTTAATGAAGCTGCCAGTTGAGGACTTGTGAGGTGTCTTTCTCAAACTAGACACCAATGAACTGGTCCTCTTGCTTTCTCAGAACAAGAATAGACTGACGAGTTTCAGAAGAAAGTGCTTTGTTTCTGGCCATTTTGAGCCTGTAATCGAACCCATAAATGCTGATGCTCCAGATACTCAACTAATCTAAAGAAGGCCAGTTTTATTGCTTCTTTAATCAGAACAACAGTTTTCAGCTGTGCTAACATAATTGCAAAAGGGTTTTCTAATGATCAATTAGCCTTTTAAAACGATAGCTAACACAACGTGCCATTGTAACACAGGAGTGATGGTTGCTGATAATGGGCCTCTGTACGCCTATGTAGATATTCCATAAAAAATCTGTCGTTTCCAGCTACAATAGTCATTTACAACATTAACAATGTCTACACTGTATTTCTGATCAATTTTATGTTATTTTAATGGACAAAAAAATAGCTTTTCTTTAAAAAAAAAAAAACAAGGACATTTCTAAGTGACCCCAAACTCTTGAATGGTAGAGTAGCTTCATTCAGGCAGAGGGGAAGGAGAAAGACAGACTGTGATGAAGAGAGATAGAAAAGACTGTCTTCTTTCTTTTTTGGGGGGGCTGACAGCAGTGGCCATGTTTTTTTTGTTGTTGCGTCTATTGCAACTGGAGTGGAGGGAGGAGGGATCTTTAAACAAACCTCAAAAAAAACCACAAGCTGCTCTCTTTGAAGACTTTCTTGGCAGGTTTGAATTTTAAAAAAAGGGACCCGAACACAATATGCTGGAAAACATTGATCTGAAAAACTTTTACGTAACAGATTTTAGTGAGATATATATTTTTCTTTAAAATGGCAAATATTCTCTGGTAGTGTCATATGATTGATGTAATGTTAATGTGTATCTGTCTATTACCCCTGGAAAGCCTTTTCATATTACACAATGGTCCTCATCATATTGTTTGACTGGTGATTTTGAAGACATACTCTATGGTCATGCCAGGTTTGCTATTTATGAGAAGATGAAACATTAAGCAAAGGCATGATAGCTGGCACAGTTGATTGTCTTGTTTTTTGGTGTTTAAAAAAAATAAGAAATTCCATCAGAGTAGTCACCCACAATGCAACAGTCACATTACGACTTAGAGAAAGAGGACTCCAGTACCCAAAATAACATTTATAGCATGTGCAATGCCATTGAGGTATTTCACTATTTTAAAGTAGTCAACTGGGTGGGACTTCCTTTGCAAACATTGACTTTACGACTGTTCAAACAGCACACTCCATGTGTCAGTATGCACCCTTTCAGTTTGTTTACCAACTCATAGACGTAGAAGAAGAAAATGTACGATGTCAAAATGAAGAAGGCCTCAATGGCACTGCCCATACATAATGTCACAGACAGATACAATCTTGCGTCCTCTAAATATCTCTATGCATTATGAAAAGAAAGAGTGGTTGAATCCCAAATCACCCCCTCGCCCCTTCGACCTCCTCCATTTTGAAGACGTGTCCCAAAGCTGAGGGAGTGAAAATGACCGATGGTGAAGGGGCTAATTAGCCTGCAATGCTGCCGGCTTAATAGCAAGGTGGAATCCCATAAGGCACTGTGTTATTTTTGAGTTTGCGCAATTTCACACAAAAGAATGGAGAGGCGTACCTAATCATATGGCATGTGCATTTGTTTATGTCTGATGTTGAGACTTGACACATGTAAATCAATCTTTAACTGTTACTGTGGTTTATATTTTGTAGACGACAGGGGATTTGTTCATTTTAATTTCATGTTCATTTTATTATTTACAAGTGGAACATGAATTACATCATTCAAGTCACTACTGTGTCCCGAAGTTGATGTGTTTATCGATCCCCCGTCGCCACTCTCTGGAACTCAGCGACACGTGACAACAGAGGGGCCTCCGAGCGAGTTGATGTGTTTATCGATCCCCCGTCTCCACTCTCTGGAACTCAGCGACACGTGACAACAGAGGGGCCTCCGAGCGAGTTGATGTGTTTATCGATCCCCCGTCTCCACTCTCTGGAACTCAGCGACACGTGACAACAGAGGGGCCTCCGAGCGAGTTGATGTGTTTATCGATCCCCCGTCGCCACTCTCTGGAACTCAGCGACACGGGACAACAGAGGGGCCTCCGAGCAAGTTGCTAGGGGTGAGGCGATGGTTCACCGGGACTTAGACGCTTCGTGGTGACCTCATCCTGCCCTCCTATCGTCTTACCCATCATCTTGGAATTTCTCCAGCTGACGAGGAATTCCAAGAGCACTCTGGGCTTCCACACACTGCACTCTTTCATTCCTCCCTCCTTACCTTTTCTCCTCTCTATCATCTGTTTGTTTTGAGGCCCGGAGGAAGCGGGGGAGGAGAGGGAGGAGTGACATGACAGCAGCTAGACAGTCTTTCTTCAAGTCAGCAGTAAGAGCATTGTGAAGGCCAACCATCCCTCACTCCGTCTCCCCTTTCTCTCTTATTGGCTCCCCTGTCATCTCTCTCCACCCTAGCGCCGGCCCAGCCATAGTGAGGAGGTATTTTATCTAGCCTTGAGATGACTAAACAGGAGAAGAAACCGTACAACAACACTTGTTCCAATGGAAAATGAGAAGGTCGATGGGCTAGATATGAAACAATGGGATGTTTTTAATAATAAAGGGTCACACTTTATTAAACAACAGAAAGGCCTACAGTAGCCTTGGTGAAAATGTTCATTTAAGTCTCACGCTCCTCTTTCCCAGGGTCTCTCCTCCTCCACCTGACTTTCCTCTCAACACATAATACAAACCCGGGCGCCATTTTCTATTTTCTTTCTCACTCCAATAAATTCCCCTTTGGCTGGTTTTCTCCCTAACAGCTTTCCCAGACCATTTCTAGCCCTACTACCTTTTTTTATGATACAGAAGGTGTTTTAAAATCATTTATCTCATCTTCAGTGAACTGCTCAGAGAACAGATTAGATAGGTTGAAATGCCATCAGTGGGGCAGCTTGAACAAACAGGAAACCTAATACCTATATAGTGCACTACTTTTGACCAGAGCCATATGGGGACTATATAGGGAATCGGTTGCCATTTGGGACACAGTAAGTTTTGGGAATGGGAATAGCCCTTAGCATTAGTGGTGAATGAGAATAGCCCATAGCATTAGTGGTGAATGAGAATAGCCCATAGCATTAGTGGTGAATGGGAATAGCCCATAGCATTAGTGGTGAATGAGAATAGCCCTTAGCATTAGTGGTGAATGAGAATAGCCCATAGCATTAGTGGTGAATGAGAATAGCCCATAGCATTAGTGGTGAATGAGAATAGCCCTTAGCATTAGTGGTGAATGAGAATAGCCCATAGCATTAGTGGTGAATGAGAATAGCCCATAGCATTAGTGGTGAATGGGAATAGCCCATAGCATTAGTGGTGAATGGGAATAGCCCATAGCATTAGTGGTGAATGGGAATAGCCCTTAGCATTAGTGTTGAATGGGAATAGCCCTTAGCATTAGTGTTGAATGGGAATAGCCCATAGCATTAGTGGTGAATGGGAATAGCCCTTAGCATTAGTGTTGAATGGGAATAGCCCTTAGCATTAGTGTTGAATGGGAATAGCCCATAGCATTAGTGGTGAATGGGAATAGCCCATAGCATTAGTGGTGAATGAGAATAGCCCATAGCATTAGTGGTGAATGGGAATAGCCCATAGCATTAGTGTTGAATGAGAATAGCCCATAGCATTAGTGGTGAATGGGAATAGCCCATAGCATTAGTGGTGAATGAGAATAGCCCATAGCATTAGTGGTGAATGAGAATAGCCCATAGCATTAGTGGTGAATGAGAATAGCCCATAGCATTAGTGTTGAATGAGAATAGCCCATAGCATTAGTGGTGAATGAGAATAGCCCATAGCATTAGTGGTGAATGAGAATAGCCCATAGCATTAGTGGTGAATGAGAATAGCCCATAGCATTAGTGTTGAATGGGAATAGCCCATAGCATTAGTGGTGAATGGGAATGGCCCATAGTATTAGTGGGAATGGCCCATACCGTTAGCTACGTAGCTGTGAATGTGGCTAATGTGTACTGACAAGTGATCAGGGAGAATGTGGTCTCTATGGGGCTCTGCTATCACTCCCTGTCAGAGCCTATCAGAGAGTGGAGTCATGATGACAAAGGAATAAGGCCAGAAATAACACAAAGGCCAGTCATCTGGGTCTCAGGAGCTGAAAACGTGACGGCGTTCAATGGATTTGAAGACAGCTGAGAACGTTTGGCATCCAATGGATTTGCAGACAGCCCCAGTGCTGTTGGATCAAATAAGATGAAGACGGGTGGTGGTGCTCAATGGTTTCACAGCCAGACAAAACATCCCAGCCCTGACCTAACAGCCCCTGTTGAAGCATAGCCATGCTCAATACATGCATGGTTGGTCTTGAAACTCACGCTAAGAACCCAAAATAGAACCGCAAATAGCACCCCAAGGAACACCAGATAAAACCCCAAATAGAACCCTATAGAACTCAAAATAGAACCCTATAGAACTCAAAATAGAACTCTAAATAGAACCCTATAGAACTCTAAATACAACCCCAAATAGAACCCTATAGAACTCCAAATAGAACCCTATAGAACCCTATAGAACTCTAAATAGAACCCTATAGAACTCTAAATAGAACCCTATAGAACTCTAAATAGAACCCCTAATATAACTCTAAATATAACCCCAAATAGAACCCTATAGAACTCCAAATAGAACCCTATAGAACTCCAAATATAACTTTAAATAGAACCCCAAATAGAACCCCACACAGAACCCTATAGAACTCCAAAATATAACTCCAAATCGAACCCTATAGAACTCGAAATAGAACCCCAAATAGAACCCTATATAACACCTATAGAACTCCAAATCGAAACCCTATAGGACTCGAAATAGAACCCCAAATAGAACCCTATAGAACACCTATAGAACTCCAAATATAACCCTATAGAACACCTATAGAACTCCAAATAGAACCCTATAGAACTCCAAATATAACTTTAAATAGAACCCCAAATAGAACCCCAAATAGAACCCAATAGAACTCCTAATAGAACCCCTAATAGAACCCTAAATAGAACCCCAAATAGAACCCTATAGAACTCCAAATAGAACCCTATAGAACTCCAAATAGAACCCAATAGAACTCCAAATAGAACTTTAAATAGAACCCCAAATAGAACCCGATAGAACCCCTAATAGAACTCTAAATAGAACCCCAAATAGAACCCTATATAACTCCTAATAGAACCCCTAATTGAACTCTAAATAGAACACCTATAGAACTCCAAATAGAATTCTAAATAGATCCCCAGATAGAACTCTAAATATAACCCTATAGAACTCTAAATAAAACCCTATAGAACCCCAAATAGAACTCTAAATATAACCCTATAGAACCCTATAAAACTCTAAATAGAAACCTATAGAACTCCAAATAGAACCATGTTATAAAAAGACAGCTAGTGCCTGAAACCAACTCCTCTCCCCACAAGTCTCCTGTTCCTTTCTTCCTTTTTAATACCAAACCAAAATAATCCAGGAGCCAAACTCCATCCCATTAACCTCCCCAATGCCCCAACCCCCTTATCCCGTGAAACAAAAAACACATTTATGAAATTCAGAAGCTGTCTGGTAAGATCAGGTTTCAGTTATTGGTGTGTATGCGGCATTTGTTCACACAAACTATCCTGAGAAGAAAGGAGGAAGAAAATAAATGAAAAAATAATCCCCCCCTCAGAATCCCTCCCTCAGAATCCCTCCCTCATTTTTTAATCAGGCGCAAGGAAAAACTCCTGCTACTCAGTTTTGTGAGAATATGGTGACTGCTCCTTTTAGGCTTCAATCTGACCCCACATCCAACACACACACACACACACACACACACACACACACACACACACACACACACACACACACACACACCCAACTCTCCCGCTACTGAATGAGGAACCTAGAGTTTGAGTGTGAGTTTAGATCCAGATCTGTTTGGGTTTCTATGTTTCTAAGAAGTTCAACTCTTCCAAGACTCAACGATGACGAATTACGTGACATGTAAAATGAACCAAGGTTTGGAAAAGTCCGTCTGCAGAAATCACTCTGACCACATTAACAGATGGTGAGAGAGAGAACAAAATGAAAAAGAGAGGGAGGGAGAGAGAGAGAGAGACAGATGGAAGGAGAGAGAAAAGGGAGTGAGAGCAATAGAGAGAAAGAGAGGGGGAATGAGAGAGGGAAAGAGAGAAAGAGGGGGAGAGAGAAAGAGAGACAAACTGCTCAATATGACTGTTACATATACAATCATCAGGTGCTTTCAGCCCAGTTCTCAGGCTCCAGGGTGGAAAGAGTTGTGTAACTCAAACATACACACACACACATACACACACTCAACTACACACACACACACACACACACACAGCACCTGCATCTCGGAGCATGCTCTGTACAGTATGTAACGTAGCGATTCAAAACCACCAGGCCAGCTGGCTTGGAGCATCACCAAGGGAACAACCAAATGACACCCTATAACATCTGTACTGCCCTATAGGCCCTGGTTAAAAGAAGTGCACTATATAGGGAATAGGGTGCCATTTGGGAAGCAAGCCATTTCCTTACTATCACTGCCGTTACATAACTGACAAACCCATGAAGAACTCAAGCCAGCCTGTTGCATCACACTCAAAGACACAAACACACCAAACAAGTTGGCTAATTATTGCAATAAAATACAATTGTGTGCTTTTGAAACCATTCTGATTTAACCAAATACAATAACACAGAGAGGTGATCTTCTGAGGCCGTCTCTCCTATGCAGATAGAAAATATATCAACATGTAACCTAGACACACACACACACACACACACACACACACACACACACACACACACACACACACACACACACACACACACAGAGGGCCTCCACCATAAAACCATAGAAACGGCTTCCATTGTCCTCCGAGGCCCATTACTCTGCCAACAGTCGGTTTAGGTTTACCTCTTCCTTCTCTCCAGCCGCCATTTTGTCTATGTTTAGTAGTGAACACTGACTCCATTACCTAAAGGTTAGACAGTAATGCTTAGCCTCCCACGTATACACGTACAGTGAACAGGGGAATAGACCGTATAGGGTAAGGGAAGAGCTCAAACTAAGTGAAGCATGCTGCAAATCATCCTGTGGAGTATATGTTTGTGTGTGTGTGTGTGTGTGTGTGTGTGTGTGTGTGTGTGTGTGTGTGTGTGTGTGTGTGTGTGTGTGTGTGTGTGTGTGTGTGTGTGTGTGTGTGTGTGCGCACGCTCATTCACACTCCTGCATACGTATGTATAATGTATCAGCGACAGAGAGCAGTCCTAAATCAAGCAGACGTGAACATTCATCTTCTCGGTAAGGGTCCTCTTGGTAAGAGTCGTCCTGGTAATGAGCCTCTTGGTAATGAGCCTCTTAGTAATGAGCCTCTTGGTAAGAGTCGTCCTGGTAATGAGCCTCTTGGTAATGAGCCTCTTGGTAATGAGCCTCTTGGTAATGAGTCTCTTGGTAATGAGTCTCTTGGTAATGAGCCTCTTGATAATGGTTATCTTGGTAAGGGTCTTCTTGGTAAGGGTTCTCTTGGTAATTTGTCTCTTGTTAAAGAGTCTCTTGGTAATGAGTCTCTTGGTAATGAGCCTCTTGGTAATTAACCTCTTGGCAATGAGCCTCTAAGTGATGTTTGTCTTGGTAATTATCTCTTGGTAAGGGTTCTCTTGGTAATGAGCCTCTTGGTAATGAGCCTCTGGGCAAGGGTCCACTTGGTAAGGGTCCTCTTGGTAAGGGCCCTCTTGATAATTATTATCTTGGTAATGATTATCTTGGTAATGAGTCTCTTGGTAATGTTTATCTTGGTAATTAGGCTCTTGGTAAGGGTCCTCTTGGTAAGGGCCCTCTTGGTAAGGGTCCTCTTGGTAATGTGTCTCTTGGTAAGGGCCCTCTTGGTAATGAGCCTCTTGGTAATGAGCCTCTTGGTAATGAGTCTCTTGGTAATGAGCCTCTTGGTAATGTGTCTCTTGGTAATGGTTCTCTTGGTAATGAGTCTCTTGGTAATGAGTCTCTTGGTAATGAGTCTCTTGGTAAGGGCCCTCTTGGTAATAGTTATCTTGGTAATGAGCCTCTTGGTAATGAGCCTCTTGATAATGAGTCTCTTGGTAGTGAGCCTTTTGGTAATGATAACACTGGTTGTGAACATTAACCCTCTTAGTAATGGTTCTCTTGGCAATGACCTCTTAGTAAGGAGCCTCTTGGTAATGAGCCTCTTGGTAATGGTTATCTTGGTAAGGGTCCTCTTGGTAATGAGTCTCTTGTTAATGAGTCTCTTGGTAATGAGTCTCTTGTTAATGACTCTCTTGTTAATGAGTCTCTTCATAATGGTTATCTTGGTAAGGGTCTTCTTGGTAATGAGTCTCTTGGTAATGGTTCTCTTGGTAATGAGTCTCTTGGTAATGAGCCTCTAAGTGATGTTTGTCTTGGTAATTATCTCTTGGTAATGGTTCTCTTGGTAATGAGTCTCTTGGTAATGAGGCTCTTGGTAATGAGTCTCTTGGTAATGAGGCTCTTGGTAATGAGTCTCTTGGTAATGAGGCTCTTGGTAATGAGTCTCTTGGTAATGGTTATCTTGGTAAGGGCCCTCTTGATAATGTTTATCTTGGTAATGAGTCTCTTGGTAATGGTTATCTTGGTAATGAGGCTCTTGGTAAGGGTCCTCTTGGTAAGGGCCCTCTTGTTAATGCGTCTCTTGGTAATGGTTCTCTTGGTAATGAGCCTCTTGGTGATGAGCCTCTTGGTGATAGTTATCTTGGTAATGAGGCTCTTGGTAATGAGGCTCTTGGTAAGGGTCCTCTTGGTAAGGGCCCTCTTGTTAATGCGTCTCTTGGTAATGGTTCTCTTGGTAATGAGCCTCTTGGTGATGAGCCTCTTGATAATGATTATCTTGGTAATGAGCCTCTTGGTAATGATTATCTTGGTAATGAGTCTCTTGGTAATGAGCCTCTTGGTAATGAGCCTCTTGGTAATGAGACTCTTGGTGATGAGCCTCTTGGTAATGAGCCTCTTGGTAATGAGCCTCTTGGTAATGAGCCTCTTGGTGATGAGCCTCTTGGTAATGAGTCTCTTGGTAATGAGTCTCTTGGTAATGAGCCTCTTGTTAATGAGCCTCTTGGTAATGAACCTCTTGGTGATGAGCCTCTTGGTAATGAGGCTCTTGGTAATGAGTCTCTTGGTAATGAGGCTCTTGGTAATGAGTCTCTTGGTAATGAGTCTCTTGGTAATGAGTCTCTTGGTAATGAGCCTCTTGTTAATGAGCCTCTTGGTAATGATCCTCTTGGTAATGAGCCTCTTGGTAATGAGCCTCTAAGTGATGTTTGTCTTGGTAATTATCTCTTGGTAATGGTTCTCTTGGTAATGAGTCTCTTGGTAATGAGGCTCTTGGTAATGAGTCTCTTGGTAATGGTTATCTTGGTAAGGGCCCTCTTGATAATGTTTATCTTGGTAATGAGTCTCTTGGTAATGAGTCTCTTGGTAATGGTTATCTTGGTAATGAGGCTCTTGGTAAGGGTCCTCTTGGTAAGGGCCCTCTTGTTAATGCGTCTCTTGGTAATGGTTCTCTTGGTAATGAGCCTCTTGGTGATGAGCCTCTTGATAATGATTATCTTGGTAATGAGCCTCTTGGTAATGATTATCTTGGTAATGAGTCTCTTGGTAATGAGCCTCTTGGTAATGAGCCTCTTGGTGATGAGCCGCTTGGTAATGAGCCTCTTGGTAATGAGTCTCTTGGTAATGAGTCTCTTGGTAATGAGCCTCTTGGTAATGAGCCTCTTGGTAATGAGCCTCTTGGTAATGAGTCTCTTGGTAATGAGTCTCTTGGTGATAGTTATCCTGGTAATGAGCCTCTTGATAATGAGCCTCTTGGTGATAGTTATCTTGGTAATGAGCCTCTTGGTAATGAGCCTCTTGGTAATGAGTCTCTTGGTAATGAGCCTCTTGGTAATGAGCCTCTTGGTAATGAGCCTCTTGGTGAGAGTTATCTTGGTAATGAGCCTCTTGGTGAGAGTTATCTTGGTAATGAGCCTCTTGGTGAGAGTTATCTTGGTAATGAGCCTCTTGGTGAGAGTTATCTTGGTAATGAGGCTCTTGGTAATGGTTCTCTTGGTAATGAGCCTCTTCGTAATGGTAACACTGGTTGCTACTCCTAAACACATGAACTCGGTTGATGAGGGCTCCATCTCCTCCTCAGACTATGTTATTCAAACCTAAGTCTCCATCGTAACCTACTGCACAGACACTATAAGCAGGGAGTTGTCTTCAGAGCTGTGTGTGTGTGTGTGTGTGTGTGTGTGTGTGCGTGCGTGCGTGCATGCGTGCGTGCGTGCGTGCGTACGTGCGTGCGTACGTGCGTGCGCGTATGAGAGCAGACCCCAGGACAGGCAGGGTATAAACAGGTATTTGTCCTTGTATCCTGAAGGATTTTCTACCATTACAAATCTAAGATGGAAATAAAAAATGTAATCACAGGAAGAGGCTGGAGCCTGCCAACATCATTGTATTTGTTATAATAATATATATAATAATAACAGGACAAACACACACACACACACAGAAACACACACAGACACAATTTAAAAGCGAGATCTCTTGACTGCTTTAGTTGGCAGCTGTACGGGCCATTGACTGCTGTAGGTCCTACTATGTACCAGTGGAGGCTGGTGGGAGGAGCTATAGGAGGGCGGGCTCATTGTAATGGCTGAAATGGAATCAACAGAATGGAGTAATGGTTTCCATTGGTTTGATACTGTTCCATTTAGTCCGTTCCAGCCATTACAGAGAGCCCGTCCTCCTATAGCTCCTCCCACCAGCCTCCATTGCTGAGTACATGTAATCACTCGAGTTGGAATGTGGATCAAAAGCTGACAACCCTCATTGAACTTCCCCTCTCAGAAAGTCTTTATGGCTCATGGACCTTCCCCTCTCAGAAACGATTTATGGCTCATGGACCTTCCCCTCTCAGAAACGATTTATGGCTCATGGACCTTCCCCTCTCAGAAACGATTTATGGCTCATGGACCTTCCCCTCTCAGAAAGTCTTTATGGCTCATTGACCTTCCCCTCTCAGAAAGTCTTTATGGCTCATTGACCTTCCCCAATCAGAAAGTCTTTATGGCTTATTTGACCTTCCCCTCTCAGAAAGTTTTCTTTATAAGCATGCTGAAAGTCTCTTGTTAATTTGTTTACAGAGAAGTAGCATTGTATTTGGTCAAACACCATTTTTTTCCAATAGTTTGCTAAGAACTAGCAACAAGCTGATAGGTCTGCTGTTAGAATCAGTAAAGACAGCTTTACCACTCTTGGGTAGCGGAATGACTTCCAGGCCTGATGACAAAGATTTTCTTCTAGGCTCAGATTAAGGATAGGACAGATTGGAGTGGCTATAGAGTCAGCTACCATCCTCAGGAGCTTTCCATCTAAGTTGTCAATGCCAGGAGGTTTGTCATTATTGATCGATAACCTTTCCCACACTAACTTTACAAAATTCTAACTTGCAATGGTTTTCTTTCATTATTTGTTTTTTAATGAATTAATACGATGGCTCACTGTTTGTTATTGGCATTTCCTGCCTAAGTTTGCCCACTTTTCCAATGAAGTAATTATAAAAAATAATTGCCAATATCAAATGGTTTTGTGATGAATAAGGCATCTGATTTGATGAAAGATGGAGTTGAATTTGTCTCTCTGCCCTTAATTTCACTTAAAATACTCCAAATGTTTTTTTTTTCATCATTCTTTATATAATTGATTTTGGCATAATAATGCAGTTTATTCTTCTTTTTGTTGAGTTTAGTCACATAGCCAGTCAGATGTGCAACCAGACTTCTTAGCCACTCCTTTTGCCCCATCTCGTTCAACATACAGTTTTTTCAATTCGTCATCAATCCATGGAGCCTTAACAGTTCTAACAGTCAGCTTCTTAACAGCTTCTTAACAGGTGCATGTTTATCAATAAAGCAATTTCATAAATTCATCAAGTGCTGTGTGTGTTGGTCTGGATGCACAGACCAACACATATGTTTAACATCATCCACATAAGAGTCACAGCAAAATCTTTTGTATGATCTCGTATACATTATTTTAGGCCCAGCTTTTGGAACTTTGGCTTTCCTGGATATAGCCACTATTGTGATCACTGCATCCAATGGGTACTGTGGGAGCAAAACTCATGACTCTGATTCCATTTCCATTTTTAGTTCCCGCTCAGCCCAGTCAAAACTGTTCGCTGCTCTGGCACCCCAATAGTGGAACAAGCTCCCTCACGACGCCAGGACAGCGGAGTCAATCACCACCTTCCGGAGACACCTGAAACCCCACCTCTTTAAGGAATACCTGGGATAGGATAAAGTAATCCTTCTAACCCCCCCCCCCCCCCAAAAAAAGATATAGATGTACTATTGTAAAGTGGTTGTTCCACTGGATATCATAAGGTGAATGCACCAATTTGTAAGTCGCTCTGGATAAGAGCGTCTGCTAAATGACGTAAATGTAAATTTAGGCTGCCCACTTTGAAGAGCTGAGACAGAATGGCTATATAAGGAATGGAACATATAGGACCAGGCCCTGCTACCATTATAACCTATACAGCTGTCAGATGTGGACGTTAACAAGCAAGAACTGATATGGAGAGATAATGGTAAAGAACGGTCAAGGGAAGTTATTTTCATATAGAGGGAGGGGACTCTATACGTTATGCAAAGACAGAATCCTATAAAGATAGGACTGTAATATGGGAATTTAGTATTTTTCATGGAAGGGCTCGGCTTTGCTACTCTGTATTAAAGTCTATATTGAATTCAAAGGTTCTTGTAAGAGTGTTGTAATTTTGAAGCAATATTCCACGACAGTACGGATACAGCTTTAGAATAAAGTTCTACAGTATTAGTAAAAATGTGATGAACACATATAGATGATATAGCTCCTGTAGTGTTTGTAAACACCCTGGTAGGTTGATTAATAACCTGAACCACATTACAGGCACTGGTTACAGAGAGAAACTTCCTCTTGAGGGGACAGCTTGATGAAAACCAGTCAATATTCAGGTCCCGAAGAAGTAGACCTCTCTGTTTACATCACATACACTATCAAGCATTTCAAACATATTATTTAGATACTGACTGTTATCACTTGGTGGCCTATAGCAACACCCCAAAAGAAAAGGCTTTAGATGTGCCATGTGAACCTGCAACCACAACACTTCAATAACACTTGACATAATATCTTCTCTAAGCATTACAGGGATATGGCTCTGAATATATACAGCAACACCTCCCCTATAAGCATTCCTGTCTCTTCTATAGATGTTATATAATTGTACTGCTACTATCATCAAATTATTTATCTGAGTCTCAGAAATGGCTAATATATGAATGTTATCTGATGTTAGCAAGTTATTGATTTCATGAACCTTATTTCTAAGGCTACATATATTAATATGGGCAATTTTCAGCCCTTTCCTGGATAGCTTATCAGAGATAAACATACTATGGAAAAGAGCAAACAAAGCAAGAGAAGAAAATATACATTCAGCAGTCCATTAATCAGTTGGTGTGTGTAAGTGTGTGTGCTGTGGGGTTGAAGCTATGAGCCCATAGGCTTGGCTCTCTCATCCCTTCCAGTCTTTTTGGAGGGAGAGTGGAAAATGAGCCTGTCATAGCGGATGTAAGCAATGTCCCCGCGCTCTCCGGCAGCTTTCATGGCTGGGATACGTTTTTTCCTCTTCTGACGCACAGCTTCAGGATAGTCCTCATTGAGGATGAAATACGTCCCTCTCAAGTTCTTGACTCTTTCCAGAACAGCTACTTTGTCCTTGAATGTCAGGAACTTGACCACTATCGGCCTGGCCCAATCACCTGGGCTGGTGGTGGGTTTTCCAGTCCTGTGGGCGCACTCCACCTTAATCTTCCTGTGGTCCATCTTCAATTTCTCAGAGATTATTTCCCTCTCTGTTATCAGGGATTCACATACAGAACCGATGTCATCTCGCAATAACTTACAGATTGCTGTCATTTTGCCGTTCTCCTGTTTAACCCTTGTGTAGTCTTGACATTCTGTATACTCAAAAATTACCTGCCTTCACTAAACCCCTAAAATAAAGCAGCTTAATTGAATTTTAAACCCCAAATCTATTTTGCATGAAGAAAGAACCTGTCATTCATCACAAACTTTGTGAATATGTGAGTTTTCCCTCTTCACAATGCAGAAAGACTGCATTTAATCAGTGGACACCACTCGTTTTTATTACAACACACCTGTCATAATTGTTTTCTTTACTAAAGTAGAGGTTTATTATTATTATTGCTAAAGGTACTGCATATGTAACGACTATCGTAGAGAGGGGACCAAGGTGCAGCGTGTTGATTGCTCATGATGAATATTTATTATAACTCAAAACACTAAAGGAAAAATAACAAAGAGAAAACGAAAGTGCACAGTTCTGTCAGGTACATAGACTAAACAGAAGACAACTACTCACAAACACAGGTGGAAAAAAACCCTACTTAAGTATGATCTCCAATTAGAGACAACGAGGACCAGCTGCCTCTAATTGGAGATCATCCCCCAAAAAACAAAATAGAAATAGAAAACTAGAAACTAAACATAGAAATACAAAACATAGAAAAACACAAACACCCCGTCACGCCCTGACCTACTCTCTACCATAGAAATTAACATCTTACTATGGTCAGGATGTGACAGTATCTCCCCCCCCAAAGGTGCAGACTCCGAATGCTCCTAAAAACAAAAACAAAAACGGGAGGGTAGGGTGGGTAACTCCTGTTTATGGCGGCTCTAGTGCTGTCCACATAACCTTGTCCTCCAGCAGAGGAGGCGGCTCCGGTTCGGGGCGTAACCCCCGCTCCACCCGCTGATCCCTCTGCTTTAGTACCCCCGGACCGTGGATCATCGTCGAAGGAACCGGACTGTAGATCATCGCTGGAGGTTCTGGGCTGCAGGCCGTCGCTGGAGGTTCTGGGCTGCAGGTCGTCGCTGGAGACTCTGGGCTGCAGGCCGTCGCTGGAGACTCTAGGTGCAGGCCGTCGCTGGAGACTTTTGGGCTGCAGGCCGTCGCTGGACACTCTGGGCTGCAGGCCGTCACTGGAGGTCCGGACTAGGGAGCGTCTCAGGAGGTTCCGGACTAGGGAGAGTCGCTGGAGGCTCCGGACTGGAGAGCGTCGCTGGAGGCTCCGGACTGGGGAGCGTCGCTGTAGGTTCCGGACTGGGGACCGTCGCTGCAGGCTCTGGAATGGGGATCGTCGCTGCAGGCTCCGTGCCATGGATCATCACTACAGGTTCCGCGCCATGGATCATCACTACAGGTTCCGCACCATGGATCATCCCTACAGGCTTCTTGCCATGGATTATCACTGGAGGCTTTGTGCCATGGATCATCCCTACAGGCTCCGGGCCATGGATTATCACTGGAGGCTTCGTGCCATGGATCATCTCTACAGGCTTCGGACCATAGTTCATCACTGGAGGCTTCTTTCGTTTAGCTGGAATAGGTCTCACCGGACTAGGGAACGTCGCTGGGAGTTCTGGACTAGGGAACATCGCTGGAGGCCGGGTGTGCGCAGAGCAGGCACAGGATATACTGGGCCGTGGAGGCGCACTGGAGGTCTGGAGCTTATGGCTGGCACAACCCGTCCTGGCTGGATAACCCCGTAGCCCGGCAAGCGCGGAGCGTTGTAACAGGACGCACAGGTTTGTGCTGGCGAACTGGGGGTACAGTGCATGGAGCTGGCGCAGGATAACCTGGGCCGAAGAGATGCACCGGAGACCAGGAACGCTGAGCAGGCACAATCCTCCTGGATGAATGCCAACTCTAGCACGGTAACTGTGGGAAGCTTGTACCGAGCGCACTGGGCTGTAGCTGCGCACTGGCGACACAGTGCGCATCCTCGCATAACACGGTGCTTGCTTGATCACTCGCCCCCCACGGCAAGCACGGGGAGTTGGCTCAGGTCTCCAACCTAACTCTGCCCAATCTCCCGTGTGCCCCCACAAAAAATTTTTTGGGGGGCTGTCTCTCGCAACTTGCCTCGTGGTTGGTATAGCGCCTCCATAATAACGCCGCTCTGCTTTGCTGCCTCAATCTCCTCCCTCGGGCGGCATTACTTCCCAGCCTGACTCCCCGTCCAGAATGTCTTCCCAGGGTCTATCCTGATCACGCTGCTTGGTCCTTTGGTGGTGGGTATTTCTGTAACGGCTATCGTAGAGAGGGGACCAAGGTGCAGCGTGTTGATTGCTCATGATGAATATTTATTATAACTCAAAACACTAAAGGAAAAATAACAAAGAGAAAAACGAAAGCGCACAGTTCTGTCAGGTACATAGACTAAACAGAAGACAACTACTCACAAACACAGGTGGAAAAAACCCCTACTTAAGTATGATCTCCAATTAGAGACAACGAGGACCAGCTGCCTCTAATTGGAGATCATCCCCCCCAAAAAAAATAGAAATAGAAAACTAGAAACTAAACATAGAAATACAAAACAGAAAAAACACAAAACACTCCCTGTCACGCCCTGACCTACTCTACCATTAGAAAATCACATCTTTACTATGGTCAAGACGTGACAGCATAGGTGTAAACACATTTTTTTGCAAGAGATAGCACTTGTATAGCCTAAGAAAGTAGCAGAAATTTGCAGAAAGAAGTAGTTTTGAATGCATTTTATTTGAAGGGAACAATAAGAGTCTTTAACTTTTTTTTGGCAACATAGTGATTATATCTTATATAGTTTACAATGAGGAATTCAACTACAAAATCCCATTTTTTTTAACCATTGCCCATACCCACAAGATGTATAAACAACAACAATAAATAAGAATAAAATATGATAATAGATACAAACAAAAATGTGAAGAACATAAATCAATCAACACTAATTAGCACATGTGGGACAGTATGCAGGTGTGTGTGCATGGACTCTTGCAGATGAATTTCTCACTTGTGCAGCACATAGTATTTGTTTTACAGTCCTTCTTTGGGGGCAGAATGGAATTGGCCATTCCTCCTCTTGCCTGCCCCAGCTGCAGCCTTCAGGTGGATCCGGACAAGATTCAGCCCCCTGAACAGCTTTCACAAGCGCTGCAGAGGCTGCTGTGCGGTGGAGGCGCTCCCTTCTTTGAATGTGTGGGGTTACAAGTGCCTTCCCGTTGCTCCAGGAAACACCCTCCTCTTGTTCCGCTTATCAGGCATCCAGGTAGGGTTGATCTTGTTCCATATCACGAAGGCATTGCTATGGGACATATCAATGATGTTATGGAAGATGACCAGGGGCCAGCGGGCAGTCATCCTCCTGCAGCTGTTAAATTCCAATCACATTGTCCAGGTGTTCACACCTCTCTTTGTTGTGGTTGTCCATCCAGGATGATGGCTGGCTTCCTGTCCTCACAATCACTGATCTCAGCCGTTTCGTGCAGTGTGCTCAGGGAGTATCACATTCTTGTTCCTCTTTGGGAGGTAAGAAACTAGAGTGGTGGTGTGTGGGTGATGGCAAAACTTTGATGAGAAGGCCTCTCTCCCCCTTGTTTGCGAGGAGTGCAGGGGAGCTCAGGCTTGTTCTTTCTAACTGTGCCAACCATGGTGATCTTCCTCTTCAGGACGCTGCTGGCTGAGTTCAATCAGTAGCACACATAATCTAAATTTCTCATTGTGTGTGTGTATGTGTGTGTGTGTGTCTTTGTGTGTGTTTGTGGTGTGTAAATGATTTTAGAACTGCCAGGTCAAAAATGACCCCTAAGACAATCTTGGTACCCTGTGCTGTTCAGCTTCCATGGAAATATGAACAAAAGCGATGTTCACTTTTTCTAATGTTTGGGTCACTCTAGGAAAAGTCATCAAATTCAAGTTCAAAAATATCATTTAGGGGTTTTTCTCTGCTGTTAACAGAGTGGCGGGTCATTTTTGACCCTTAAGACAACACAAGTGTAAACACATGGAGCTAACCCGTGGAGAACTTACAACCTGTCTTTCAGGTCGGACCTCTCTGGTCAGGTCGTCCCTTCTTTATTAGTGACTCACAGTATTTGGACACAACACTATTTTCTTGTTGTTGTAAACAACTGCTTGTAGAACTTGTTTTTTTTTGTTTCACTCTAAAACACTCCCTTCACATGTGATAAAAAAGACAACGCTGTCCTCAACGGCACTCCCCGGCGCTTTGGTCTTTGTCATGTAACAACGTAGGTTATGCTGTTATTCCTCGCCTTTCCCGATAAGGCGGGTCACAGGGAAAATTGGAAACACGACAACAAACAGCAAGGATCTTAGAACACCACACGCACGGGACAATACGCGGGTCCCAGCCACAATGGCTACACCGCGTCTTGGGCTGTGTTCAAGCCCTCAGAAAACCCTGCTAGCTTTATATGCAGCTAGCTAGCAGCTAGGCTAGCTGCTACGCCAAACAGCTCCTCAGACCCGGCCTTGGTCAGCAGGATCACATGACAGATAGTAATGGTCCCAGCTACTGATGCCAACTTTCCAAAACAACAAACTTTCCAAATAAGCTAGCTGAGCTCTTCCTCGTTCCGCGTTCAACAGGAAGTGCACTACACAGGGAAGGGGGGGGGGGGCATTTGAAATGCAGTCAGAAAGACTTTAGCTGTATGAAATCAAACATTTACTTCCGTTAGTCTTAATCTTACAATGGACATTTCCATTTCCATAGTGGTGTTGTTTTAGCAATAGTGTTCGGCTGTTTTGTGTCTTGTGTTTTGCCACACTGTAAACTGAAAGAAGCCTTTATTTGAGGAACCACCCTATGACAAACATGCACACACACACACCACACACACACACACACACACACACACACACACACACACACCACACACACACAACACACACACACACACACACACACACCACACACACACACACACACACAGAGAGAATGATTTACTGAACTGCATAATAACTGTCATGCTGCAACCCTGTCCACACTGTAACCAACATGGGTGGTCCCCTCTAGTTCCCCTCTAGAGATCCCGCTACACACACACACACGCACGCACGCACGCACGCACGCAACGCACGCACACACACACACACACCACACACACACACACACACACACACACACATACATACATACATACATACATACATACATACATACATACATACATACATACATACATACATACATACATACATACATACATACATACATACATACATACAAACAGACATACACACACACACACACACACACACACACATATACAAACAGACATACACTACACACACACACACACACACACACACACAACACACACACACACACACAGACACACACACACCACACACACACACACACTATACATACACCACACAATATGGGACAAGTGGGACCTGGTAGAGAGAGGATAAGGAAAAGAGGCTCAACTATAGACTAGATTAAAAAGACTAGGATATAGAGACTAGGATATAGAGACTGGATATAGAGACTAGGATATAGATACTAGGATATAGAGACTAGGATATAGATATAGGATATAGAGACTAGGATATAGAGACTAGGATATAGATACTAGGATATAGAGACTAGGATATAGAATTAGGATATAGAGATAGGATATAGATACTAGGATATAGAGACTAGGATATAGCGACTAGGATATGAGACTAGGATATAGAGGACTAGATTAACACAACTAGGATATAGCGACTAGGATATAGGACTAGATAAAACAGACTAGGATATAGCGACTAGGATATAGAGGACTAGATTAAACAGACTAGGATATAGAGACTAGGATATAGAGCCTAGGATATAGAGACTAGATTAAAAAAGACTAGGATATAGAGACCTGGATCATAGAGCTAGGACATAGAGACTAGATAAAAAGACTAGGGTATAGAGAATAGGATATAGAGACTAGATAAAAGACTAGGATATCGAGACTAGGATATAGAGATAGTTAAAAAGACTAGGATATAGAGGACTAGATTAAAAGACTAGGATATAGAGACTAGGATATAGAGACTAGGACATAGAGACTAGATCTAAAAGATAGGGTATAGAGACTAGGATATAGAGACTAGATTAAAAAGACTAGGATATAGAGACTAGATTAAAAGACTAGTATATAGAGACTAGACATAGAGACTAGGATATAGAGACTAGATTAAAAAGACTAGGATATAGAGACTAGGATATAGAGACTAGGACATAGAGACTAGATTAAAAAGGACCTAGGATATAGAGACTAGATTAAAAGACTAGGATATAGAGACTAGATTAAAAAGACTAGAATATAGAGACAGGATATAAAGACTAGATTAAAAAGACTAGGGTTATAGAGACTAGGATATAGAGACTAGATTAAAAAGAATAGGATATAGAGACTAGATTAAAAAGACTAGGATATAGAGACTAGGATATAGAGACTAGATTAAAAAGACTAGGATATAGAGACTAGGATATAGAGACTAGGATATATAGACTAGATTAAAAAGACTAGGATATAGAGACTAGGATATAGAGACTAGATTAAAAAAACTAGGATATAGGGACTAGGACATAGAGACTAGATTAAAAAGACTAGGATATAGAGACTAGATTATAGAGACAAGGATATAGAGACTAGATTAAAAAGACTAGCATATAGAGACTAGGATATAGAGAATATATTAAAAAGACTAGCATATAGAGACTAGGACATACAGACTAGATTAAAAATACTATGATATAGAGACTAGGATATAGAGTCTAGGATATAGAGACTAGATTAAAAAGACTAGGATATAGAGACTAGATTATAGAGACTAAGATATAGAGACTGGGATATAGAGACTAGATTAAAAAGACTAGCATATAGAGACTGGGACATAGAGACTAGATTAAAAAGACTAGGATATAGAGACTAGATTAAAAAGACTAGGATATAGAGACTAGGATATAGAGACTAGATTAAAAAGACTAGCATATAGAGACTAGGACATAGAAACTAGATTAAAAAGACTATGGTATAGAGACTATGATATAGAGACTAGGATATAGAGACTAGGATAGAGACTAGATTAAAAGACTAGGATATAGAGACTAGGATATAGAGACTAGGACATAGAGACTATGATGTAGTCGATATAGAGACTAGGATAGAGAGGATATAGAGACTAGGATATGAAAACTAGAATATGAAGACTAGGATAGAGAGGCTAGGATATACAGGACATAGAGGCTAGGATATAGAGACTAGGATATAGAGGGTATAGAGACTAGGATATAGAGGATATGGAGACTAGGACATAGAGGCTAGGATATACAGGATATAGAGACTAGGATATAGAGACTAGGATATAGAGGATATAGAGACTAGGACATAGAGGCTAGGATATACAGGATATAGAGGATATAGAGACTAGGATATAGAGGATATAGAGACTAGGATTACTGATATAGAGACTAGGATATAGAGGATATAGAGGCTAGGATATACAGGATATAGAGACTAGGATATAGAGGATATAGAGAATAGATTAAAAAGACTAGGATATAGAGACTAGGATATAGAGACTAGGATATAGAGACTAGGATATAGAGACTAGGATATAGAGACTAGGATATAGAGACTAGATTAAAAAGACTAGGATATAGAGACTAGGACATAGAGACTAGATTAAAAAGACTAGGATATAGAGACTAGGAAATAGAGACTAGGATATAGAGACTAGATTAAAAAGACTAGGATATAGAGACTAGGATATAGAGACTAGATTAAAAACACTAGCATATAGAGACTAGAATATAGAGACTAGATTAAAAAACTAGGATATAGGGACTAGGACATATAGACTAGATTAAAAAGACTAGGATATAGAGACTAGATTATAGAGACAAGGATATAGAGACTAGATTAAAAGACTAGCCTATAGAGACTAGGACAATAGGGACTAGATTAATAAGACTAGGATATAGAGGACTAGGACTAAGCAGACTAGATAAAAAGACGAGGATTAGAGACTAGGATACTAGAGATATATTAAAAAGACTAGCTATAGAGACTAGGACATACCAGTCTAGGATATAGAGACTAGATTAAAGAGACTCAGGATATAGAGACAAGGTTATAGAGAAATGATACAGAGACTATATTAAGAGACCTAGGATATAGAGACTAGGATATAGGGGATATAGAGACTAGGCTATAGAGTCTAGGATTAGTAGAGACTAGATTAAAAAGACTAGGATATAGAGACTAGATCTATAGAGACTAGGATATAGAGATAGATAAAAAGACTAGCATATAGAGGACTAGGACATAGACGACTAGACTTAAAAAGACTAGGATATAGAGACTAGGATATAGAGACTAGATTAAAAAGACTAGGATATAGAGACTAGGATATAGAGACTAGATTAAAAAGACTAGCATATACAGACTAGGACATAGAAACTAGATTAAAAAGACTATGGTATAGAGACTATGATATAGAGACTAGGATATAGAGACTAGGATAGAGACTAGATTAAAAGACTAGGATATAGAGACTAGGATATAGAGACTAGGATAGAGACTAGATTAAAATACTAGGATATAGAGACTAGGATATAGAGACTAGGACATAGAGACTAGATTAAAAAGACAATGGTATAGAGACTATGATATAGAGACTAGGATATAGAGACTAGATTAAAAGACTAGGATATAGAGACTAGGATATAGAGACTAGGATATAGAGACTAGATTAAAAAGAATAGGATATAGAGACTAGGATATAGATATTAGATTAAAAAGACTAGCATATAGAGACTAGGACATAGAGACTAGATTAAAAAGACTAGGATATAGAGACTATGATATAGAGACTAGGATATAGAGACTAGATTAAAAAGACTAGGAAATAAAGACTACGCTATAGAGACTAGATTAAAGAAATTAGGATATAGAGACAAGGTTATAGAGAAAATGATACAGAGACTAGATTAAAGAGACTAGGATATAGAGACTAGGATATAGGGGATATAGAGACTAGGATATAGAGACTAGGATATAGAGACTAGGATATAGAGACTAGATTAAAGAGACTAGGATATAGAGACTAGGATATAGAGACTAGGATATAGAGGATATAGAGACTAGGATATAGAGGATATGGAGACTAGGACATAGAGGCTAGGATATACAGGATATAGAGACTAGGATATAGAGGATATAGAGACTAGGATATAGAGGATATAGAGACTAGGATATAGAGGATATGGAGACTAGGATATAGAGAATATAGAGACTAGGGTATAGAGGATATAGAGACTAGGATATAGAGAATATAGAGACTAGGGTATAGAGGATATAGAGACTAGAATAAGAATATAGAGCCTAGGATATAGAGGCTAGGCTATAGAGGATATAGAGGATATAGAGACTAGGATATAGAGACTAGGATATAGAGGATATGGAGACTAGGAATAGAGGATATAGAGACTAGGATATAGAGAATATAGAGCCTAGGATATAGAGGATATGGAGACTAGGATAAAGAGGATATAGAGACTAGAATATAGAGGACTATAGAGACTAGGACCATAGAGGCTAGGATATACGGATATAGAGACTAGGACATAGAGGCTAGGATAAAGAGGATAGAGAGACTAGGATAGCGAGGATATGGAGACTAGGATATAGAGGATATGGAGAACTAGGATATAGAGACTAGGATATGAGGATATAGAGGCTAGGATATACAGGATATCGAGACTAGGATATAGAGGGCTAGGATATAGAGGATATAGAGCATATAGAGACTAGGGTATACAGGATATAGAGACTAGGATATAGAGGCTAGGATATAGAGGATATGGAGACTAGGATATAGAGGATATAGTGACTAGGATAGAGAGGATATAGAGACTAGTATATAGAGGATATGGAGACTAGGACATAGAGACTAGGATATAGAGGATATAGAGACTAGGATATAGAGGATATAGTGACTAGGATAGAGAGGATATAGTGACTAGGATATAGAGGATATAGAGACTAGAATATAGAGACTTGGATATAGAGGATATAGAGACTAGGTAATAGAGGATATAGAGGATATAGAGACTAGGATATAGAGAATATAGAGACTAGGATATAGAGAATATAGAGACTAGGATATAGAGGATATAGAGACTAGGATATAGAGGATATAGAGACTAGGATATAGAGGATATAGAGACTAGGGTATAGAGATGAGGATATAGGGACTAGGATATAGAGGATATAGTGACGAGGATATAGAGGATATGGAGACTAGTATATAGAGGATATAGTGACGAGGATATAGAGACAAGGATATAGCCGATATAGAGACTAGGATATAGTGACGAGGATATAGAGACAAGGATATAGCGAATATAGAGACTAGGATATTGATGATATAGAGACTAGGATATAGAGAAAATAGAGGCTAGGAATAGAGACTAAGATATAGAGACTAGGGTATAGAGACTAAGGTATATAGACTAGAATATAAAGACTAGAATATAGAGGAAATAGAGACTAGGATATAGAGGATATAGAGACTAGAATATAGAGACTGGGAATATAGAGACTATTATACAGAGTATATAGAGTCTAGGATATAGAGACTAGGATATAGTTAGGATATAGAGACTAGGATGTAGAAGCTAGGATATAGAAGATATAGAGACTAGGATTTGGAGACTGATATAGAGACTAGGATATAGAGACTAGTTTATGGAGACTAGGAAATGGAGACTAGGAAATGGAGACTCTTATATGAAGACTCTGATATAGAGACTAGGATATAGAGACTAGTTTATGGAGACTAGGATATGGAGACTCTTATATAGAGACTCTGATATAGAGACTAGGATATAGAGACTAGTTTATGGAGACTAGGATATGGAGACTCTGATATGAAGACTCTGATATAGAGACTAGGATATAGAGACTAGTTTATGGAGACTAGGATATGAAGACTCTGATATAGAGACTCTGATATAGAGGCTAGGATATAGAGGCTAGTTTATGGAGACTAGGATATGGAGACTCTGATATAGAGACTCTGATATAGAGGCTAGGATTTAGAGACTAGTTTATGGAGACTAGGATATAGAAGATGGCATAAAACCTTGCCTATTGACAGTAAATGGAATGACCCAGAACTTACTTTTGTACACACACACACTCCGTCTTTCTCCCCACCCTCTCTTCCTCCCTAACTGGGAAATGGAATTAGGAGGCGTAGGGCCCTTCCATTGAAGCCACATGCTTTAAAGAAACAGCCTTGTTTCTGACACAGAAAGAGGTTTGGGCGATTCCCTTGTTGTGTAATTTGGCCAGATGTTCACTTATAAAGTCATAACCTAGTGTGGGAAACCGGCTGTCTCTCTCTCTCTCTCTCTCTCTCTCTCTCTCTGTCTCTCTCTCTCTCTCTCTCTCTCTCTCTCTCTCTCTCTCTCTCTCTCTCTCTCTCTCCTCTCTCTCTCTCTCTCTTTATATACACAAAAAACAATCAAACAAAACAAACACATGTATCAATATAAAATCTCTAGCCTTTCTCTTAAACTATTCCAGAGACAACAACACATCCAAATGAAACGTTACTTGGAGATTATTCAACATGACAGGAGCCTGGTAGAAAAAGGCAGATTTAACCAACTTTGTGGATACACGTGGCATCTCCATCATTAACCAACCCTGTGATCTAGTGCTGAGGGAGGGAGGAAGGAAGGAAGGGAGGGAGGGAGGAAGGGAGGGAGGGAGGGAGGAAGGGAGGGAGGGAGGGAGGAAGGAAGGAAGGAAGGAAGGAAGGAAGGAAGGAAGGAAGGAAGGGGTTCCTTCTCTCTTGTAACCAGTACCGTCCAGCTCCACAGTATTGTGTTAACTAAACACAAACAGCAAACGCCCCTGTGGTCTGATTAATTGATCGATTTGTTGATTGATTGATTGATTGATACACACACTGTACATTTTAAAAACATCGCAAGGATTTCACCCCCCCCCCAAAAAAAAATTCTGAGAATTATTTTCGTTGTGGTCCCTAAATTCCATGGTGCAAAAAAAACATTACAACATTACACAGATACTAACCTGACGTACCTGAGTGTCTTTTCTTTCTATCTGGTCCTGACAACAAAACAGTCGGGGGAGGTTCTCTTCTGCACTGTTCAACCAATCCAGTAAACGTGGAGGAGGAGTTAAGATGGAGTGTCATCTTGTTAAAGGGGAAGTTGCGTACAATGCATTCGGTATCACGGCTCAGACAAAGACTAAGACGAAGACGAAGACGCAGGAGGCAGATAGTATGAGTCTCAGAGTTTATTATAGTTCAAGGGGCAGGAAAAAGGTAAGTCAAGGCAGGTAAAAGAGTCATAATCCAAATCAGGTACAAGACAGGACGGAGGTCAGGATGAGGGTCATGACAGGCAGAAAGGTCAGAACTGGGAAGACTAAGAAAACCCTAAAACTAAAGCACAGGAAACACGGGGAACACGCTGGTAGGACTTGACGGGACAAGACGAACTGGCCACAGACAAACAGAAAACGCAGGAGGATAATGAGAGGAGATAGGAAACAGGAGACAAAGGGCTGTGAGACGTAGGTTTAATCCTAGACACATGAAAAGTGGGATGTATACGGAGAGTGAGGGGCAACAGAAGGCGAACAGCAGAGGGGCTAATGACCTTAGAGATGGGAAAAAGTCTGATGAAATGGGTGGGAAAGTTTGCGGGACTCCACCAGGAGGGGCAGATCCCGAGTGGACAGCCATACCTGCTGCCCAAGACGGTAGCGGGGAGCAGGGGTCCGGTGGCGGTCCGCCTGTCGTCGAGACCTGGAGGTGGTCTTGAGAAGAGCGGCCCGGGCTCTCTTCCAGGTACAGCAACAGCGACGGACGAACATCTGGGCAGAAGGTATGCTGACCTCTTCCTCTTGCTCCGGGAAGAGCGGGGCCTGATATCCCAGGGAACACTCAAATGGCAAGAGATCCGTAGCAGAACAGGGAAGGGTGTTACGGGTGTATTCCACCCACATGTGTTGCTGGCTCCAGGTGGTGGGATTGGTGGAGACGAGGCAGCGAAGAGTCGTCTCCAGGTCCTGATTGGCTCGCTCCGACTGGCCGTTAGACTGTGGATGAAAACCAGAGGACAGGCTGGCTGATGACCCAATGAGGGTGCAGAAGGCCTTCCAGAACCAGTACGAGAACTGAGGACCGCGATCGGAAACCATGTCGACCGACAGTCCAGAACATTATGAAGTGGATATGAACACACACGTGCTCAATTACATGCTCACTTACACATACGAACTTATACATACACACAAATACACACCTGATCTTGCTCTCATCTCTTACTCTCTCTTTCTCTCTTTTCTCTTCTCTTCTCTCCCTCTCTCTATTGTCGAGAACTGTTTTTTAATTGAATGTGTTTATTGTTTGTCTATCTGTTTTCTGTATTTGTCTATAAGTTTATATATGTTTACAACAAGCAAGGGGAAGATATCAAAATAGGGGCATTGGGAAATAATAACATATTGTACAGAATACATTTGTACTGTAGTGAAGCCGTCTCTAGAGTAATGTAAGGTCTCTTTCATGATCATGTGAAACGTCAGTTGCTATGGAAATGCTGGGATGTGTTTTACAATGATGTTAAAGGTGATTATGATGCAACAATGATGGTGATACGATATGGATTACAATTATCATCATGAATATTAAGACAATACGCACTACATGTTACACACATAGACACTCAACCATGCAAATTGGAAGAGTTATTAATTATTTGGACATCACACATTATAGCCTTACTCTTATACAGACATCGTACACACTCTCACTAAATCACATCCAATATCATACACATCAACTTACTCAGATTAACTACAAACACAATATCTTGTCTCAATTTTCTAACATCTGTGGCATTGGCTCACAGGCAAACAGATAAGGGAATAAAACAAATATTGCTAGAACCTATTTCTTGAATTGTAAATATCAGACATTTGAAAGCTCTAGTTTTGACCGTCATAATACCTCTGATGGCAGTAACTTTACAAGCACTAATTATGGTCCATTTAGACTGAGAATAGTATCTAGTTATGGTAAGGGGTGAAATAAGTATAGCCAGTTATAATTGTAACGGATAAGCAGATTATTAAAAAAATAAGATCAGTCTTTACGTGGCTAAAAGAAAAGGAATATAACATATACTGTTTACAGGAAACTCACTCTACATCCTGAGATGAAGTTGTGTGGGAAAAGGAATGGGGTGGTGAAATCATTTTCTCTCATGGACAAAGGAACTCAAAAGGTGTGATGATATTAATTAACAAAAATGTTGATATGAATGTGCAAATAGTCAGGAATGATTCACAAGGAAGGTGGATCTTTTTGAACATGAAAGTGGACGAAAAAGAGATTTGGCTCATTCATCTATATGGTCCAAATCAGGATGATCCATACTTCTTGAAAAACATGTATACCAGTTTATTGAACTTACAGGCAACAAATGATCAAATAATTATGGTAGGAGACTATAACACAGTGTTAAGTACCTCAATGGACTGTAAAGGTAATCACTCTACAAACTATCATCACCGAGCCCTCAAGGAAGCCACAAATATTATGGACACATTAGAAATAGTGGATATTTGGAGACTTAAAAAGCCCGACCTAGTGAGATACAGTAGTAGGCTTGATTACCAACAATTACGAGACCGCCTACAGGGAGGAGGTGAGGGCTCTCCCTGTATGGTGTCAGGAAAATAACCTCACACTCAACGTCAACAAAACAAAGGAGATGATCGTGGACTTCAGGAAACAGCAGAGTGGGCACCCCCCTATCCACATCGACAGGACAGTAGTGGAGAAGGTGGAAAGTTTTAAGTTCCTCAGCGTACACATCACGGACAAACTGAAATGGTCCACCCACACAGACAGAGTGGTGAAGAAGGGGCAGCAGCGCCTCTTCAACCTCAGGAGGCTGAAGAAATTCGGCTTGTCACCAAAAACACTCATAAACATTTACAGATGCACAATCGAGAGCATCCTGTCGGGCTGTATCACCGCCTGGTACGGCAGCTGCTCCGCCCACAACCGTAAGGCTCTCCAGAGGGTAGTGAGGTCTGCACAACGCATCACCGGGGGCAAACTACCTGCCCTCCAGGACCACCCGATGTCACAGGAAAGCCAAAAAGATCATCAAGGACAACAACCACCCGAGCCACTGCCTGTTCACCCCGCTATCATCCAGAAGGAGAGGTCAGTACAGGTGCATCAAAGCTGGGACCGAGAGACTGAAAAACAGCTTCTATCTCAAGGCCATCAGACTGTTAAACAGCCATCACTAACATTGAGTGGCTGCTGCCAACATGCTGACTCAAATCTCAAGCCACTTTAATAATAAAAAATTGGATGTAATAAATGTATCACTAGTTACTTTAAACAATGCCACTTTATATAATGTTTACATATCCTACATTACTCATCTCATATGTATATACTGGACTCTATACCATCTACTGCATCTTGCCTATGCCACACGGCCATCGCTCGTCCATATATTTATATGTACATATTCTTATTCATTCCTCTGTGTATAAGGTAGTTGTTGTGAAATTGTTAGATTACTTGTTAGATATTACTGCACGGTCGGAACTAGAAGCACAAGCATTTCACTACACTCGCATTAACATGTGCTAACCATGTGTATGTGGCCAATAAAATTGGATTTGATTTGAGATATACATGGAGGAGACTTAATCAAGCTAGTCGTCTTGACTACTTTCTTGTCTCTTTCTCTCTTGAATCAAAGGTTATAAAAGTTTTAATAGGAGTCAGAATGCGATCGGATCATCATCTAATTGGCATTCACATAACTCTTATAGATTTTCCACGTAGATGGGGACATTGGAAATTTTATCAAAGTTTACTGGAGGACAACTTATTTTTAATTAAGAGAAAATAATTTATAACTGAATTTTTCCAGTATAATATAGGTTCAGCAAATGTCCTTATTGTTTGGGATACCTTTAAATGTACCTTCAGAGGTCATTCAATTCAATATTCATCAATAATTAAAAAGCAGTACAGGTAGAGAGCGATAAAAACAATACTACAGAGATACAAAATAAGTTAGAGGAAAAACAAAACCAACTTGAGGAACTTATTCAAGAACGATCTAATGTAATTTATTTAAAAAATAAAGCAAACTGGATGGAATATGGAGAAAAATGCACAAAATTCTTCCTGATTCTCCAATACAGCAACGCCAACAAAAATAATTTGCAGAAACTCGTTGCGGAAGATGGAGTCATCTATGATTCTCAGAATTATATTTTAAGAGGAAGCTATAATTATTTTAGGCAGATGTTCTCTTTTCCATCTCATTCTCTCCCACTGAATGAAGATCACGGTAAGGAATTCTTTCCCAATAATATAAAATATGGAAAATTAACAAATGTACAAAAAGATCAGTGCGAAGGCCAAGTTACAGAGGAATAACTTTTTGAGGCTATTAAATCCTTTCTGTCTGGAAAACCCCCATGGCTTGATGGCATGGGGTATATCAAGACTTTTTTGATATACTGAAAACTGCATTGTTAGATTGCTTTAACTACTCCTATAGAAATGATAGTCTGTCAGGTACTCTGCAGGAAGGTCTGATTTCTCTATTATTAAAACAAGACCTATTTGGCAAATATGAAGACCCAGTCTATCTAAAAAAATGTGGGCCCTTACACTTCAATGTTGTGATGCAAAAATACTAGAGAATTAAAATGGTTTTACCAGGTATTGTTCATCCTGATCAGACAGGTTTTTTACATGGACGATACATTGGAGATAATATACAACAACTACTAGAAATAATAGAAAATCATGAAACATCTAAGAATCCAGGCATGGTATTTATAGTGGATTTTGAAAAGGCATTTGATAAAGTAAGACTGGATTTAATTTATAAATGCCTGGATTTTTTCAATTTTGGTAATTCTCCTATAAAATGGTTAAAAAATAATGTATAGCAACCGTAGGTGTATAATTATAAATAACAGGTAATTCTCAGAGAGTTTTGAATTTGTCAAGAGGAGTTAAATAAGGGTGTCCACTGTCACCATATCTATATGTTATGGCCATCGAAATGCTAGCTATTAAAATCAGATCCAATAACAACATTAGAGGATTAGAAATCCAAGGCTTAAAAACAAAGGTGTCCATGTATGCCGATGACTCAAGTTTTATGTTAAGTCCACAAGCTAGATGCCTGCAATGTCTCATTGAAGCTCTAGATAACTTTTCTGTACTCTCTGGACTAAAACCTAATTATGATAAGTGTACAATATTACGTAACTTTTACATTACCCAGCAGTTTACCTATAAAATCGACTGATGGTGAAGTAGACATACTTGGTATTCAAATCACAAAATATATAAATAAGCTCTCCACAATGAATTTCAATAGAAAACTTGTAAAAATAGACAAGATCCTGCAACCATTGAGCGGTAAATACCTGTCTATTTATGGAAAAATTGCCCTGATTAGCTCCTTAGTCATATCTCAGTTTACTCACTTACTTATGGTGCTGCCTACTCCTGATGATTCGTTTTTCAAATCATATGAGCAAAAAATATTTTGCTTTATCTGGGACGCTAAACCAGACCGAATAAAACATGCCTATCTATATAAAGAATATGAATTGGGTGGGTTGAGATTATTAAATATAAATGCACTTAACCTTCTCTTTAAAAGCTTCACTTATTCAGAAGTTTTACTGGAACCCTAAATGGTTCTCAAGGAGATTACTAAGAAAAGCTCATCCATTGTTTAAAAATTGCCTTTTTTCCTTTGTGCAGATTGCCATGTCTCATTTTTGATTAATTGAAAATTATACTTTTTTCAAAGTATCTCTCTTTTTCAAGCAAGCATTGCAGAGCTGGATAGAATTTAAATTTTATCCCCCTGAAAAGATAGAACAAATATTACGGCTGAACTCAAATGTGCTGGTTGATAAAATACCTGTATTTATAGGAAAGATGTTTGAAAAGGGTATTTTGTTCTTAACTTATATTTTAAATTGGAATGGTACAGTTATGTCCTTCATGGAGTTATCAGAATAGTACGGGAAGGTCTGCTCAATCCAAGAGTACAACCAATTGATTACAGCATTACCTCAAAAATGGAGGAGGCAGGTGGCAGCGGGAGGAGGTAGGGAACTGGTCTGTCTGCCCAATATAAAGGATCAAAATTGGCAGAGGAATAAAAATAGCATAAATAGGAAAGTATACCAGTTTCATTTGAGGACCAGGATGTTGACAGCTGTGCCATACAGATTGCAAAATAGTTGGGAAGAGATTTTTGATGTACCGATTCCATGGAACAGGGTGTATGAGTTGATATATAAAACAACGCAGGATCCAAGACTTCGTGTTTTTACTGTACAGAATTATTGCCACCAACGAAATGTTGATTATTTGGGGCATAAAATCATCTAAGCTCTGCAGATTTTGTTGTGAGGATACAGAATCAATAGACCATTTATTTTGGTATTGCCCTCAGGTAGCCTGTTTCTGGTCTCAGGATCAGGAATGGCTGAAAATGCATAGCATTGATCTAAAATTGACCCTAGAAATAGTACTCTTAGGAGATCTGGAGAGACCGGGTCAGTCAATTACTAATACACTAATACTCTTAGTTAAAGTATTTATCTTCAACGCGCAATCTGTGGATTTTATTCGATTAGATAGATTGAAATTGTATGTTAAACATCACAGTATAGTTGAAAGATATGTGTTGCGTAGAAACCCGAAGTGGGTGGCCAGCAGAGAGAGATGGGATGGGCTGAGGGAAGCTGAGGGTTGGGATATGGAATTGAAGACACACACATACATGTAATAGTGCCAGACATGCACACAAACATATACAGTTGGCATTGCTGTTATGATTTTAGTTGTCCTTGAAGTCCTTTGTTTTACATTTATTATTATTTATTATTATTTTTTCTGCATTGTTGTTTGCTGTTTTCTTCTGTCTTCTTTTTTCTCTTTAGTTCATTCTCTTGGTTGTTGGTGCATTGGGGGGTTATTGGGGGGGGAATGGAATTAATTGTATTTTTAATTTAAAATCTTTCTTCTTGGGGGGGACTGTGGGAGGAGTCTCGAATGGTTGAGGGACAGCTATTGGGGAACTGTGGGGGGGATCTTGGAGGGTTCGGGTTCACGTTTTTTGGCCTGGTGGTAGATCTGTCATCGTGCCCTTGAGCAGGGCATTGACCCTGGATGCTTCTGTGTGTCGCTCTGAATGGGAATCTGTTGGATGACTGGTAGGATGTAGTTGTTGAGCGGCTTCACTACAAGTATATTGTATGTTTCGGATATTCAATAAAAACTTTTCTTTACAAATTCTAAAAAGATTGTACCAGGTGCGTTCAGCCAGGTGTCCCTCACCAGAGGCCAGCACTTCCTGTAAGTCTGATTGTATGGGTCTACACATGGGTCACATCTATAGAGATAGATAGAGGACACTACCCACTGGGCACAGACGTGGAAACAACGTTGATTTTAACATGGGAAGCACCATTGAGCTCTTTCACCATTTTGAAGTAGTCAACTGGGTGGGACTTCCTATGGTTTAAGGAAGGACCACATTAATTATACTCGTGAACAAACATTCCATATCTGCAGGTGACAGTAAATCGACCAAACCATGGCTTTATACCTGTTCAGACAACACCCTCCAGGTGGCAGTATGCACCCTTTCAGTTTGTTTGCCAACTCGCAGACGTAGTAGTGACTAATTCAAATAGAGATGGCCTCAATGGCGCCGTCCATGCTTTATAACTATTGTATTGTATTTGTATTTATTAAGGATCCCCATTAGTTCCTGCCAAGGCAGCAGTTACTCTTCCTGGGGTTTATTAAGGATCCCCATTAGTTCCTGCCAAAGCAGCAGCTACTCTTCCTGGGGTTTATTAAGGATCCCCATTAGTTCCTGCCAAGGCAGCAGTTACTCTTCCTGGAGTTTATTAAGGATCCCCATTAGTTCCTGTCAAGGCAGCAGCTACTCTTCCTGGGGTTTATTAAGGATCCCCAGTAGTTCCTGCCAAGGCAGCAGCTACTCATCCTGGGGTTTATTATGGATCCCCATTAGTTCCTGCCAAGGCAGCAGCTGCTCTTCCTGGGGTTTATTATGAATCCCCATTAGTTCCTGCCAAGGCAGCAGCTACTCTTCCTGGGGTTTATTATGGATCCCCATTAGTTCCTGCCAAGGCAGCAGCTACTCTTCCTGGGGTTTATTATGGATCCCCATTAGTTCCTTCCAAGGCAGCAGCTACTCTTCCTGGGGTTTATTATGGATCCCCATTAGTTCCTGCCAAGGCAGCAGCTACTCTTCCTGGGGTTTATTATGAATCCCCATTAGTTCCTGTCAAGGCAGCAGCTACTCTTCCTGGGGTTTATTATGGATCCCCATTAGTTCCTGCCAAGGCAGCAGCTACTCTTCCTGGAGTTTATTATGGATCCCCATTAGTTCCTGTCAAGGCAGCAGCTACTCTTCCTGGGGTTTATTATGGATCCCCATTAGTTCCTGCCAAGGCAGCAGCTACTCTTCCTGGGGTCCAGCAACATTAAGCCAATTATATACAATTACAAATATTAAATAACATTACATTTCATAACACTTTTCACAACACATGAAGTGTGTTCCCTCAGGCCACTATTCTACTACAGTACTACATATCAACAATACAAAATCCATGCGTATGTGTATGTGTAGAGTGTGTGTCTTATCGTGTGTGTGTGTGTCTTCACTGCTGTTCCATAAGGTGTATTTTTACCTATTTTTTAAATCTGATTCTACTGCTTGCATCAGTTACCTGATGTGGAATAGAGTTCCATTTAGTCATGGCTCTATGTAGTACTTTGCACTTCCCATGGTCTGTTCTGGACTTTGCGATTGTGAAGAGACCTCTGGTACATCAGGTTTATGCAATTAAAATTATTTCTGAATGAAATAATCTACACACTGAAGTTCTCAATCTCTCCATCTCTCTCTCTCTCTCTCGCAAGCACGCACACACGCACGCATGCACCCACGCACACACACCCACCCACGCACCCACACACACACACACACACACACACACACATGCGCACGCGCACACACACTCAAAGCCATCTCTGAGAGTAACACTTTTTATATTGCCATTTCTATCCTATCCTTTGCCGTCTCTGCACAACAGGAGAGCAGTAACATCTGTAAACATTTGCTTCTTCTACACACATAATGAGGCTGTAACTCTGGTGAATTAGCCTCTTCCTTGACCCCCAGTGGGCTGTTAGCTCTCTACTGACTCCTACACAACTGATCAGCAGTTAAGGCAGTTTAACCTGTTGAGGCCAGGGGGCAGTATTGAGAATTTTGGAAAAAAATATGTGCGCATTTTTAACTGCCTCCTACACCAACTCAGAAGCTAGAATATGCATATTATTGTTCAGGTTTGGATAGAAAACACTCTGAATTTTCTAAAACAGTTTGAATGGTGTCTGTAAGTATAACAAAACTCATATTGCAGGCAAAAACCTGTGAAAAATAGATTAAAAAAAATGAGAATTTTGTGACTGTACTATTTAGTGTCATTGTTTTAAAGATACCACAGTGAGAAAGGATTCTGTTCGCAACTCCTACTGCTTCCACTAGATGTCAACGATCTTTAGAAAGTTGTTGGAAGCATCTGTCATGAATACAGACCGAATAAGAAAGCTTACAAGTTGACACGTCATCACTTCATTTTTTGCGCCTGCGCATGAATCTGAGAAGAGAGTCTTTGTCATTATCGTTTATTCTAGACACTTGATAGGTTGTGTGAAAATATTACTGATGTTTACTGATGTTTCACGTTAAAAATGAAACAAAAGATTAGTGCTAAACAACGTTTGACATGTTTAAACAAACGTAAATAGATTATTTACTAGGTTTTCTTTAGCTTTTCGAAGTGACTTTACAGTGCCCACCTCATTTTGTGGGAGCCTACTGAACGCTAACTATTTGGACATAAATGATGAACTTTGTCAAAAGAAACCACATTTGTTCTGGACCTGGGAACTCTGGCAGCGCCTTCTGATGGAGATAATCAAAGGTAAGGGGATATTTAGAATGTTATTATCGATATTAGATGATGCTAATGCTAACGGTATAGCTTAGCTTAGCTTAGCATATAGCCTATTGTTGTTAGCATAGTACCCAGTTTATACAAAATGTGATTTCCCAGTAAAGTTATTTTGAGATCTGGCCCTTCGGTAGCAATTACGAGATGATAATATATTATTCTTTGAATGACAATATTATAATTTACCAATGTTTTCGAATAGTTATTCCGTGATTTGTAATGCTGGATTCACTGGGTGCATTCGAGCCGAAAAAAATTCTGAATTTCACCGCGACTGTAAATGCTGTTTTTGGATATAAATATGAACTTGATGGAACTAAAAATGCATGTATTGTATAACATAATGTCCTATGAGTGTCATCTGATGCAGATTGTCAAAGGTAAGTGCATAATTCTAGCTAGTTTTCTGTCTGTTGATGCCCTTCTTTGAATTGGCTAAACATTACATGCAGCTATTGTCAATGTACTCTCCTCACATAACCTAACTTTATGCATTCTCTGTAAAGCCTCGGAAAATCGGACAGCGTGGTTAGATTTAGGAGATATATCTTTCAAATGGAGGAAAATAGTTGATTATTTGATTATTTGAAATGATTACTCTTGCAGTTTTGAATTCCCCGCCATGGTCACATGACAATGAATCCCATTACCGGGATTAGATCGGGATAAGATCCTCAACAGGTTAAACAGTGAGTTTAGTACAGTTCAGGGTCAAGTTCAGTCAAGGAAAGCCAGGAACTCGACCTTCAACGGTAAGGAAATTGGAAGTGGAACTCTACAGAGTTGTAGCCTCTTACACATAACAGGCAGATCACTCAAGATTGACTTTCAAATTGGACGTCAGCAAATGTCTTCAAAAACAGGCCACTAGGGGCAACAGTGAGCGCTGTTAGCTTTTGCGTCCCGGAGTGCTGTGTGCTGCCCTTCTCCCTGAGTGCTCTGCACAATCAGGAAGTGTCTCTCACTCACATGGTTCTCTGTCGCATGATCAGGTCTTTCTCACAGGCTACAAGTGAAGACAGACACATCGGGGACGTAACTGTGTGCGTCTTTATCCAATTCTGAGGTGCATATAGAAGAACTGTCCACCTTTACTTTAGTAGTAGTAGGCCTAACGAACAGCAAAAAGCACTAGCCTATGTCAATCTACTATCCCCCATAGTACAAAAGTCGACCTATTCTATTCTGTGCGAGAAATAAATATTCCAAACATAGTCTGGAACAGTTGTGGGACGCGATAGATCCCAAATTAATACAACCACTAGCATCAAAACACCTTTTTTATGCAATGTTGTGTTTAGCGTTAAAGTGTTGATAAACTATTAGGCTACTTCTTCACATTATAAGCACAGCAATATACACACTGCAGTAGCCTATAAGCACAAATGTTCCAATAGCGGTAAACACCATTATCCAAAGTGACCGCAAATGCAATTATGCATGTAATGCTTTTATTATAAAGGTACATTTTTATGGTGAAAATTATCTTCCCCAAACTTGAAACTCACGCGCAGCTTATATATGCCAGTTAGGCTCAATACCCCTTGTGTATATATACAAACCTTATTAAACCATATAGGCCTATGCGCTAGGCTACATGAGGTGTGTGACAAAGATTCGAAAAATTCTGGAGAAAAAAAAGGCATTTTTTCTTATGCTGGGCATCATTCGCAAGTGATAATATATAATTCACAAGTGATAGGCTAATATTGTCACTCATCAGACTATTCTTGATTTAATCTTGTCTTTACATATACTAAATAATATATGTGTGACATTTGTTTTGATTTAGAATGAACCATTATCATGCACCTGTCTTGAAACAGGGGCAGTGGGAAAAAATACATGTCCTCTATGCACTTAAATAGCGAATCGAGGTCTCTTTTCCCAGGGGTTTATTTTCATGCCAGCCAGGTAGGCTATACTCCTGTTTTAAATATAAACAATGTGCTTAATAATATTAGGGAAGTTCAGAAATAAATATAGTTGGCCTAGCCTATAGGAAGCTGATGGGATCCTCCTCCCTAGCCTATAGGAAGCTGATGGGATCCTCCTCCCTAGCCTATAGGAAGCTGATGGGATCCTCCTCCCTAGCCTATAGGAAGCTGATGGGATCCTCCTCCCTAGCCTATAGGAAGCTGATGGGATCCTCCTCCCTAGCCTATAGGAAGCTGATGGGATCCTCCTCCCTAGCCTATAGGAAGCTGATGGGATCCTCCTCCCTAGCCTATAGGAAGATGATGGGATCCTCCTCCCTAGCCTATAGGAAGCTGATGGGATCCTCCTCCCTAGCCTATAGGAAGCTGATGGGATCCTCCTCCCTAGCCTATAGGAAGATGATGGGATCCTCCTCCCTAGCCTATAGGAAGCTGATGGGATCCTCCTCCCTAGCCTATAGGAAGCTGATGGGATCCTCCTCCCTAGCCTATAGGAAGATGATGGGATCCTCCTCCCTAGCCTATAGGAAGCTGATGGGATCCTCCTCCCTAGCCTATAGGAAGCTGATGGGATCCTCCTCCCTAGCCTATAGGAAGCTGATGGGATCCTCCTCCCTAGCCTATAGGAAGCTGATGGGATCCTCCTCCCTAGCCTATAGGAAGATGATGGGATCCTCCTCCCTAGCCTATAGGAAGCTGATGGGATCCTCCTCCCTAGCCTATAGGAAGATGATGGGATCCTCCTCCCTAGCCTATAGGAAGCTGATGGGATCCTCCTCCCTAGCCTATAGGAAGATGATGGGATCCTCCTCCCTAGCCTATAGGAAGCTGATGGGATCCTCCTCCCTAGCCTATAGGAAGATGATGGGATCCTCCTCCCTAGCCTATAGGAAGCTGATGGGATCCTCCTCCCTAGCCTATAGGAAGCTGATGGGATCCTCCTCCCTAGCCTATAGGAAGCTGATGGGATCCTCCTCCCTAGCCTATAGGAAGCTGATGGGATCCTCCTCCCTAGCCTATAGGAAGCTGATGGGATCCTCCTCCCTAGCCTATAGGAAGCTGATGGGATCCTCCTCCCTAGCCTATAGGAAGCTGATGGGATCCTCCTCCCTAGCCTATAGGAAGCTGATGGGATCCTCCTCCCTAGCCTATAGGAAGCTGATGGGATCCTCCTCTTTTTATTAGTGGTCATCACTCTGTTTTCTCGGCCAATTGCATAGCCTACATAAATGTTGCGCAACATGAGCTCATGGGCACTCATGGGCACTGAAGTGTTTGATTCGATTTTCGATTACATTTGTATTGATGTCAGAGTGATTAGAGGGACAATAGAGTGCTGAGTACCAGGAAGTTAGCTAGTTTGGTAGGTTACTTATGACCATCAGCAGCATCAGCGCTTGGAGAAGCCTAATTACCATGACTAAACGGTCACGTGGAATTTGACTGCCTGTGGCAATAATACGGTCACCACAACAGCCCTAAATCAGATTACAGTTACTCTCCAACCCTGACCATCGTGTAAACGGACTGAACTCCACTATTATCAGAACCCCCTCCCCCAGTATGAGTGAGAAGGAAGGAGAGTAAGGATGATGGAGATTCATTTGGCAGAGACACAGCATGATCATCTGATTGTGAGCCAAACATAACAATCACTTCACTCTCTGTATTCATTAGCTTCCTCCCGTCCGTCTGCTCCTCCAGCTTCTCTCAGTCTGTCTGCAACTCTAGTTTCAAATCAAATCAAATTGTATTAGTCACATTCTCCGAATACAACAGGTGTAGATCTTACAGTGAAATGCTTACTTATGAGCCGCTAACCAACAATGCAGTTTAAAAAAATACGGACAACAATAAGAAATAAAAGTAACAAGTAATTAAAGAGCACCAGTAAAATAACAGTAGCGAGAATATTTACAGCGGGGGTACCGGTACAGAGTCAATGTGCGGGGGCACCGGTTAGTTGAGGTAATATGTATATGTAGGTAGAGTTATTAAAGTGACTATGCATAGATGATAACAACAGAGAGTAGCAGCGGTGTAAAACGGGTTGGGGGCAATGCAAATAGTCTGGGTAGCTATTTGATTATCTGTTCAGGAGTCTTATGGTTTGGGGGTAGAAGCTGTTTAGAAGCCTCTTGGACCTAGATTTGGCGCTCTGGTACCACTTGCCGTGCAGAGAGAACAGTCTATAACTAGGTTGGCTGGAGTCTTTGTCTGTCTGCAACTCTAGCGGCCCCGCATCTGTCTGCTTCTCTAGCTTCCTCCCATCTGTCTCCTCCTCTAGCTTCCTCCCATCTGTCTGCTCCTCTAGCTTCCCCCATCTGTCTGCTCCTCTAGCTTCCCCCATCTGTCTGCTCCTCTAGCCTCTCTGGGCTATGTGGGACGATTTCGTCCCACCTACGTAACAGCCACTTCAATCCAGTGGCGCGATTTTTGAATCGTTAGAAATGCTATAACTTCAATTTCTCAAACATATGACTATTTCACAGCTATTTAACCTGTTACATCTAGGGGGCAGTATTTTCACGGCTGGATAAAAAACGTACCCGATTTAATCTGATTATTAGTCCTGCCCAGAAACTGGAATATGCATATAATTATTAGCTTTGGAGAGAAAACACTCCAAAGTTTCTGAAACTGTTTGAATGGTGTCTGTGAGTATAACAGAACTCCTATGGCAGGCAAAAACCTGAGATGCTTCTGTTCAGGAAGTACCCTGTCTGAACATTTCTTGCCCTTCTTGATTCTCTCTATCGTTTACAAAGGATCTCTGCTCTTACGTGACACTTGTCACGTCAACAATGGAGTCTCACAGCCCGGGAAAAACAGGAATGATGTCATTCAAAGCCCTGGCTGAAGCACACGAGAGCAAAAGCTGAGTGGTCAGTCAATGGACTAAGCCTTAGGCGCGTGACACGCCCCGCCCCCGGCTTTTGGTTTTTTCCTCAGTTTACAGACAGGCAGATTCCCGGTCGGAATATTATCGCTTCTCTACGAGATAAATTGCATAAATATTGGTTTTAAACAGCGGTTGACATGCTTCGAAGTACGGTAATGGAATATTTCGAAATTTTTTGTCATATTTTGCGTCATGCTCGTGGCCGAGATTTAGCGTTGGGATAGTGTCTAGAACGCACGAACAAAACGTCGCTGTTTGGATATAACGATGGATTATTTGGGACCAAACCTACATTTGTTATTGAAGTAGAAGTCCTGGCAGTGTATTCTGATGAAGAACAAGCAAGGTAAGAACATTTTTCTTATAGGAAATGTGATTTTGGTGAAGGCTACACTGGGTGGGTGTCTAAATAGCTAGCCCTGTAACGCCGGGCTATGTACTTACATTATTGCAAAATGTGCTTCATCCGAAAAGCTATTTTAAAATCGGACATATCGAGTGCATAGAGGAGTTCTGTATCTATAATTCTTAAAATAATTGTTATGCTTTTTGTGAACGTTTATCGTGAGTAATTTAGTAAAATCACCGGAAGTGTTCGGTGGGAATGCTAGTTCTGAACGTCACATGCTAATGTAAAAAGCTGGTTTTTGATATAAATATGAACTTGATTGAACAGACATGCATGTATTGTATAACACAATGTCCTAGGTGTGTCATCTGATGAAGATCATCAAAGGTTAGTGCTGCATTTAGATATGGTTTGGGTTTATGTGACATGATATGCTAGCTTGAAAAATGGCTGTGTGATTATTCCTGGCTGGGTACTCTGCTGACATAATCTAATGTTTTGCTTTCGCTGTAAAGCCTTTTTGAAATCGGACAGTTTGGTTAGATAAAGGAGAGTCTTGTCTTTAAATAGCTGTAACATAGTCATATGTTTGAAAAGTGTAAGTTTTCGGATTTAGAGGAGTTTGAATTTCGCGCCCCGCCCATCATTGGATATTGGAGCAGACGTTCCGCTAGCGGAACGTGTAGATGTAAGAAGTTAAAGACAAGAATCTCGTTAATCTAACCCCACTGTCCGATTTCAAAAAGGCTTTACAACAAAAGCAAAACATTAGATTATGTCAGCAGAGTACCCAGCCAGAAATAATCACACAGCCATTTTTCAAGCTAGCATATCATGTCACATAAACCCAAACCATATCTAAATGCAGCACTAACCTTTGATGATCTTCATCAGATGACACACCTAGGACATTGTGTTATACAATACATGCATGTCTGTTCAATCAAGTTCATATTTATATCAAAAACCAGCTTTTTACATTAGCATATGACGTTCAGAACTAGCATTCCCACCGAACACTTCCGGTGATTTTACTAAATTACTCACGATAAACGTTCACAAAAAGCATAACAATTATTTTAAGAATTATAGATACATTACCCCTCTATGCACTCGATATGTCCGATTTTAAAATAGCTTTTCGGATGAAGCACATTTTGCAATAATCTAAGTACATAGCCCGGCATTACAGGGCTAGCTATTTAGATACCCACCCAGTTCAGCCTCCACCAAAATCACATTTCCTATAAGAAAAATGTTCTTACCTTGCTTGTTCTTCATCAGAATACACTGCCAGGACTTCTACTTCAATAACAAATGTTGGTTTGGTCCCAAATAATCCATCGTTATATTCCAACAGCGACGTTTTGTTCGTGAGTTCTAGAATGCTTCTTCGCGGTGTCGCGCATGGCGCATTGGCGTGTCAAAAATGTCTAAATATTCCATTACCGTACTTCGAAGCATGTCAACCGCTGTTTAAAACCAATTTTTATGCCATTTATGTCGTAGAGAAGTGTTAATATTCCGACCGGGAGTATGCATTGAGCCTAAACAGCCGAATAAAATTTCTCCTCAGAAGCGACTCATGCACGCGCATCATTGAAAGGTCCTCCGAGCATCCACTTACAAAAGGCGATAATATATTTCAACCTGAGGTTCCCTCGTAAACCTTCAGTTATTTCGCGGGCTCTGAGAGCCTATTGGAGCCCTGGGAATTGTCACGTTACAGCTAAGATCCTTACTTTTCAATAAAAAGAGGTAAGACGCACGACTCCTTGTCAGACAGGGTACTTCCTGCTTGAAGCCTTGTCAGGTTTTTGCCTGCCATAGGAGTTCTGTTATACTCACAGACACCATTCAAACAGTTTTAGAAAATTCAGAGTGTTTTCTATCCAAACCTGAACAATAATATGCATATTCTAGCTTCTGAGTTGGTGTAGGAGGCAGTTAAAAATGGGAACATATTTTTTCCAAAATTCTCAATACTGCCCCCTATACCAAAGAGGCTAGCTTCCTCCCATCTGTCTCCTCCTCTAGCTTCCTCCCATCTGTCTGCTCCTCTAGCTTTCCCCCATCTGTCTGCTCCTCTAGCTTCCCCCCCATATGTCTGCTCCTCTGGCTTCCTCCCATCTGTCTGCTCCTCTAGCTTCCCCCCATCTGTCTGCTCCTCTACCTTCCTCCCATCTGTCTGCTCCTCTAGCTTCCCCCCGTCTGTCTGCTCCTCTAGCTTCCCCCGTCTGTCTGCTCCTCCAGCTTCCTCCCGTCTGTCTGCTCCTCTAGCTTCCCCCCGTCTGTCTGCTCCTCTAGCTTCCCCGTCTGTCTGCTCCTCCAGCTTCCTCCCGTCTGTCTGCTCCTCTAGCTTCCCCCATCTGTCTGCTCCTCTAGCTTCCCCCCACCTGTCTGCTCCTCTAGCTTCCCCCCATCTGTCTGCTCCTCTAGCTTCCCCCGTCTGTCTGCTCCTCTAGCTTCCCCCGTCTGTCTGTTCCTCTAGCTTCCCCCCGTCTGTCTGCTCCTCTAGCTTCCCCCCGTCTGTCTGCTCCTCCAGCTTCCCCTGCCTGTCTGCTCCTCCAGCTTCCTCCCGTCTGTCTGCTCCTCTAGCTTCCCATCGTCTATCTGCTCCTCTAGCTTCCCCCATCTGTCTGCTCCTCTAGCTTCCCCCCATCTGTCTGCTCCTCTAGTTTCCTCTTGTCTGTCTGCTCCTCTAGCTTCCCCCCATCTGTCTGCTCCTCTGCGCAGGACCGGACTACAGCAGACTACAGCAGATAAATACATGTATGTTAGACCATCCAGTTAGCACAAATACACACTCTCATCAACGACCTGTTTTCGCCCACAGGACTTCAGCTGACTGGATGTTTTATGTTTGTCACACCACTCTCTGTAAATATAAATATTGTCGTGCGTGAAAAGCCCCGGAGGCCGGCCGTTTCTGAAATCCTGGAACTGGTGTGCCTGGCCCGATGATCATTCCACGATTAAAGTTGCTTAGGTCAATCATTTTTTTTGCTCATTCTTACGTTCAACGGAACAGTAACTGAATGCCTCAATGCCTGCTTTATATAGCAAGCCACGGCCACGTGACTCACAGTCTGTAGGAGCGATCCATTTTTGTGAACGGGGTGGTGTACCTAACAAACTGGCCACTGAGTATATCTACATACAAGGGGTTGGAACCGGTTCAGGGAACAGAACTGAAAACCGTAAAATAACAACATTTTTCGAGGAACAGAACCAGAACCGAGAACAAACATGATCTATACTGTTCCAGAGCGGAGACGTTCTTTTAAAAGCACAGAACTTTCTTTTACATTCCGGGTATTTATTTTTCAGTCCCACATAAAACGCAAAAAAGCGCATATGCAAAGCCCTCACTGTCACTCAGAAAGTTATTCCAGTGCCTGCCTGTCTGCCTATCTGTCTGCCTATATGTCTGTCTGTCTGCCTATATGTCTGTCTGTCTGCCTGCTGAACATCTTTGCCAGTGTGTGTGTAGGCTAACTGCCCCTCCTCTCCCTCGTAAACATGCATAATCTGCTGTAGCTACTGACACTACAGGTGTGATTCAGACATAATCTACTGTAGTTACTGGCATTACAGACGTAATTCAGACATAATCTACTGTAGCTACTGACATTACAGACTTGATTCAGACATAATCTACTCTAGCTACTGACATTACAGGTGTAATTCAGACATAATCTACTGTAGTTACTGGCATTACAGGTGTAATTCAGACATAATCTACTGTAGCTACTGACATTACAGACGTAATTCAGACATAATCTACTGTAGTTACTGGCATTACAGATGTAATTCAGACATAATCTACTGTAGTTACTGACATTACAGGCGTAATTCAGACATAATCTACTGTAGTTACTGGCATTACAGACGTAATTCAGACATAATCTACTGTAGTTACTGACATTACAGACGTAATTCAGACATTAGGGAGATGCATTTGTAATTAGAGAAGAATGGATTCACTTTTTCAACACTAGGTAAGGATACTATAAGTCTAGTTATCATGTTTCACATCCAAAAAGGTAAGACATGATTTTATTTTAATTCTGGTGCCTGCTCTGCACACACAAGCTTGTTAGCTAGATCTGGTCTATCTCTCAACCTCTAGGTGGCATTATATGTAATGCAATGGAACTGGGTCAGGATCAAGGACGGGCTCTGGTCCAACGTTTGGTAGCTCTGGTCCATCGTTTGGTAGCTCTGGTCCATCGTTTGGTAACTCTGGTCCAACGTTTGGTAGCTCTGTTCCACCGTTTGGTAACTCTGGTCCAACGTTTGGGAGCTCTGGTCCAACGTTTGAGAGCTCTGGTCCAACGTTTGGTAGCTCTGTTCCACCGTTTGGTAACTCTGGTCCAATGTTTGGTAGCTCTGGTCCAACGTTTGGTAACTCTGGTCCAACGTTTGGGAGCTCTGGTCCAAAGTTTGGTAACTCTGGTCCAACGTTTGGGAGCTCTGGTCCATCGTTTGGTAGCTCTGGTCCAACGTTTGGGAGCTCTGGTCCATCGTTTGGTAGCTCTGGTCCAACGTTTGGTAACTCTGGTCCAACGTTTGGTAACTCTGGTCCAACGTTTGGTAACTCTGGTCCAACGTTTGGTAGCTCTGGTCCATCGTTTGGTAGCTCTGGTCCAACGTTTGGTAGCTCTGGTCCAACGTTTGGGAGCTCTGGTCCAAAGTTTGGGAGCTCTGGTCCAACGTTTGGTAGCTCTGGTCCAACGTTTGATGGTTCTGGTCCAACGTTTGCCCAGTGCTTAATGCCCAGCGCTCTCCTCAACTCTAAAAAATGTAAGTCGCAAGTCACATCCTACACTACACTTGTCTGTCCAATGCATGTACATACAAGTGCGTGCAAAGCTGTCATCAAGGCAAAGGGTGGCAACTTTGAAGAATCTAAAATATATTTTAGATTCATTGTAGAAAATAGAAAAAAAATGTGTCCAAACTTTTGACAGGTACTATAAGTATTCAGACCCTTTCCTATGAGACTCAAAATTGACCTCAGGTGCATCCTGTTTCCATTGATCAACCTTGAGATGTTTCTACAACTTGGAGTCCACCTGTGGTAAATTCAATTGATTGGACATGATTTGGAAAGACACACCCCTGTCTATTTAAGGTCCCACAGTTGACAGTGTATATCAGAGCAAAAACCAAGCCGTGAGGTCGAAGGAATTGTCCATAGAGCTCAGAGACAAGACTGTGTCGAGGCACAGATCTGGGGAAGAGTACCAAAATATTTCTGCAGCATTGAAGGTCCCAAGAACACAATTGCCTCCATCATTCTTAAATGGAAGAAGTTTGGAACCACCAAGACTCTTCCTAGAGCTGGCCGCCCGGCCAAACTGAGCAATTGGGGCAGAAGGGCCTTGGTCAGGAAGGTGACCAAGAACCCGATGGTCACTCTGACAGAGAACGTCTATGGAGAACCTTCCAGAAGAACGACCATCTCTGTAGCACCACACCAATCAGGCAACCTTTCGGTTACTGGCCCAACTCTCTAACCACTAAGCTCCCTGCCGCGCTGTTAAACGTACCCTTTGGAATGACTTCTATAGCAACAGTGTATCTTTAACTGCAGTGGCCTGAATCAGGGTCGCACAGAGTGATTCCGGGTAGTCTTAAAAAAGACTGAAACAAAAGTATATACCTCACACACATGGTTATGGGCTTAAAAAGAAGACACCTGTACCATGTCAGATACAGAGTAAAAATGTATTACATTTTGAGTTTGCATCCCAATATTACATTTGCTATACATCACAGAAGACTGAAATATAACAAACATTTCGACATTTGGTCATTGACTGCTAGAAAGGGCTACGAGATTCTCTCAAAAATCCTTCTCATGACAGTCTACAAAAACTCTAGAAGCTAAGCAGGGCTTGGTTATAAGCCTGGATGGGAGACCAATGGATAGCTGTAGATAGATCAACTCTCCAGGAGATGCTGCCCAGCCTATTGCGTTTGTTTTTTTGATAGTGGATATGTCATAATCTTCGTCGTCTGAAGAGGAGAAATCATCGGACCAATATGCAGTGGGTATATTGCTCATCTTCGATTTATTGATGGTAACACACTTAAACAAAATAACGACGATAACAGTCCAGTAAGGTGCACAGACTAAACCGGAAACAACCACCCACAAACACAAGAGAAAACAAACACACTTAAATATGGCCTCCAATTAGAGACAATGACAACCAGCTGCCTCTAATTGGAGGTCATTGAAAAAACACAACATAGAAATAGAAAACTAGAAAAACCACATAGAAATAGAAAACATAGAACATAAACCAAAACCCCGAAACACACTAAACAAACACCCCCTGCCACGCCCTGACCAAACTACAATAACAAATAACCCCTTATACTAGTCAGGACGTGACAGGATATAACGTTGAAGATCTGACGTTGTTCCAAAGTTACAAAAAAACAAGGTTTGTCTATGTTGAAAATTGGTTACAATGATAACCTAAGCCTGTGGTTGAAATGTCACCCTCAAAACAACAGTTGATGCCTTTTGTATTTTTCCACATCACAATACATTGACAAATTACGTTGAAATAGCGTTGATTCAACCAGTTTGTGACCAGTAGGATGTGTTGGTTTCATGTGGCTGTGTTATGATTTTTGTGTTTTGTGTAATTGATGTGTATATACAGTACCAGTCAAAAGTTTGAAAAGGGGGATACCCAGTCAGTTGTACAACTGAATGCATTGAACTGAAATGTGTCTTGGGCATTTAACCCAACCCCTCTGAATCAGAGAGGTGCGGAGGGGGCTGGCATAATCGACCTCCACGTCTTCGGCGCCCGGGGAACAGTGGGTTAATTGCCAGTGGGAAACGACAGATCTCCGTGCTTTCTTGTTACTGTGCTGCTTCACTGACAGAATACCTAGCAGGTGAAGGGTTAAGGCCGTCCAGAAACCCAGCTCTGGACCCGCCAGGCTTCCCAGTATACCTGGATATGGTGTGTGTGTGTGTCTCTCTGCGCTGTCATTAGCACATAGCCACTCACTGTGAATTAGTCCAACTAAGTGTACTAAATGGGAACGTACTCCTACAGTTGTACCGCAAGGGATGGCTGAGGTACATCATCTGGTTCTGCTTTAGTTGATGAAAAAAAAAAACTTTTATTAAAGGAGTGGGCAGAAAAGGAAGGGAGTGTCCTTTTCATTGTTGAACTCCTCTTGCTGGAGAATGTAGCTCTTTCTCCTTTCTTCTCCTTTCTCTCTCTTCTTTCTTCCCCTCTCTCCTTTCTTCCCCTTTCTCTCTCTCTCTCCTTTCTTCCCCTTTCTCTCTCTCTCTCTCTCTCTCTCTCTCTCTCTCTCTCTCCCTTTCTCTCTCTCTCTCTCTCTCTCCCTTTCTCTCTCTATCTCACCCTCCCTCCCTCTCGCTCTCTCCATGTCTCCTTCTAGCTCTTCAATGAATCCTCTGTCTCTCTACTGTTAGATCTGTTGAAAGACAATCAGAGAGGATCCATTGACCTGTAGAGAGACAATCAGAGAGGATCCATTGAACGGTAGAGAGACAATCAAAGAGGATCCAATCAAGGCTTTGTTCATTATAGGCTACCACGACTTTCTCTGTTTCCCGTTTCTATCATTTAAAATATTTTGCAAATATCAGTATTGACCGTCAGTAGGCCTAATAACCACACATGTTCAACTGAAAATGGACTAGTTAGTTCCCTACAGTTGGTATAGCCTACATTATCATTCAATTTACTGTTAGTTCCCTACAGTTGGTATAGCCTACATTATCATTCCATTTACTGTTAGTTCCCTACAGTTGGTATAGCCTACATTATCATTCAATTTACTGTTAGTTCCCTTCAGTTGGTATAGCCTACATTATCATTCCATTTACTGTTAGTTCCCTTCAGTTGGCATAGCCTACATTATCATTCCATTTACTGTTAGTTCCCTTCAGTTGGTATAGCCTACATTATCATTCCATTTACTGTTAGTTCCCTTCAGTTGGTATATTCTACATTATCATTAAATTTACTGTTCTGCCTGCGGCTATGGAACCCTGACCTGTTCACCGGACGTGCTTGTTGCACCCTCGACAACTACTATGATTATTATTATTTGACCATGCTGGTCATTTATGAACATTTTAACATCTTGACCATGTTCTGTTATAATATCCACCCGGCACAGCCAGAAGAGGACTGGTCACCCCTCATAGGTGACCAGTGGGAATACATTGCAACCTTGTCCCTAATGAAGCTGGTTTCTTTCTAAAAAACAAATGTAAAATGCGTGGGGGTTCCCTTTGCAGTGTAGTAAATTGCCTGAGAACATGAATGTGTGTTACTGGGTAGCAGACGTTTAGCTGATGGTAGACAGCTAAACCTCTCTAGGTTTCTTCCTAGGTTTTTTGCCTTTCTAGGGAGTTTTTCCTAGGGAGTTTTTCCTAGCCACCGTGCTTCTTTCACATGCATTGCTTGCTGTTTGGGGTATTAGGCTGGGTTTCTGTACAGCACTTTGAGATTTCAGCTGATGTACGAAGGGCTATATAAATACATTTGATTTGATTTGATTTGGTCTTACTGGGGTCCGACACATAGTGGAAAATACATTAAAAATAAAAAAACATTACAAACAAAATACTTTAAAATGTACATACATTTAAAAACATGAACGTGTGTGTGTGTGCAGTGGTCATTTTACCATGTAAATCTTGGTGGGGCAATTTTTTTTATAAATGTGTGATGCATGCCAGCAAAGTCACTACACAACACAACACTAAACAATACATGAATTGCACTCTAACGGTGACAAACGGTGCCCACAAACTGTTAGGGCCTACATAAATCTGTCCCAACAACAGTCCCAACATCTTACCACTGCTACACCTGGCTATCAGATGAGCCTTGTCTGGCAGCGAAACAGTTAATTTCGCTGGGAGTTCCATGCCATCATGTCTCTGTATAATACTGTACATTTCCTTGAATTTCTTCTGAACCTGGGGACTGTGAAAAGACCCCATTTGAACCCCACGCATGGAGCAATGCTTGACCGTGTCGTCACTGTTCCATGGCTGGTGCAGGCAATAGACAAGGGTATAGGCCTACTGTTGTACATTATTCTCCCTATGATAACATTACCATATATCCTAATGTTCTGAGTCTGTTCCCTAGTGAGTCTGTGGACAAAATGTTACCCACACTGAGCAAAATATAAACGCAACATGAAACAATTTAAAAGATTGTACTGAGTTACAGTTCATATAAGGAAATCAGTCAACGGAAATGAATTCATTAGGATCAGACAACCAGTCAGTATCAGGTGTGACCATTTGCCGCATGCAGCACGACACATCTCCTTCGCATAGAGTTGATCAGACTGTTGATTGTGGCCTGTGGAACGTTGTCCCACTCGTCTTCAATAGCTGTCTGAAGTTGCTGGATATTGGTGGGAACTGGAACACGCTGTCGTGCACGTCGATCCAGAGCATCTCAAACGTGTCCAATGGGTGACATGTCTGGTGAGTATGCAGGCCATGGAAGAACTGGGACATTTTCAGCTTCCGGCAATTGTGTACAGATCCTTGCGACATTGGGCTGTGTAATATAAGGGATCCCGAGTGGTGCAGCGGTCTAAGGCACTGCGTCTCAGTGCTTGAGGCATCACTACAGATACCCAGGTTCGAATCCAGACTGTATCACAACCGGCCGTGAGTCCAATAGGGCTGGGTACAATTGGCCCAGCGTCATCCGGGTTTGGGCCATTGTAGGCCGTCATTTTAAATAAGGATTTGTTCTTAACTGACTTGACTAGTTAAATAAAGATAAAAACTGTTTAAAAAAATTCCAGAACATGAGGTGATAGCAGCAGATGAATAGTACGACAATGGGTCTCAGGATCTCGTCACCGTATCTCTGTGCATTCAAATTGGCATCGATAAGCATTCAGCTACACCTGCAATAACATCTGCTAAAAAAAAAAAAGTGTATTTGACCAATTTGATTTAAATGTTGATTTGATTTGATAAAATGTCTGTAGCTCATGTCTGCCTGCCCATACCACCAAAATGGGGCGCTATGTTCACAATATTGACATCAGCAAACCGCTCGCCGACATGACACCATACTGTACATGCTATCTGCCTGGTACAGTTGAAACCGGGATTCATCCCTGAAGAGCACACTTCTCCAGCGTGCCAGTGGCCATCAAAGGTGAGAATTCGCCCACTGAAGTCGGTTAAGATGCCAAACTGCAGTCAGGTCAAGACCCTGGTGAGGACGACGAGCCCGCAGATGAGCTTCCCTGAGACAGTTTCTTACAGTGTGTGCAGAAATTCTTTAGTTGTGCAAACCCATCGTTTGCCAATTGCATGCTCCCTCAACACTTGAGATATCTGTGGCATTTAGAGTGGCCTTTTGTTGTCCCCAGCGCAAGGTGCAGCTGTGTAATGATCATTCTGTTTAATCAGCTTCTTGATATGTTCCCAGCACAAGATACACCTGTGTAATGACCCAGCTGTTTAATCAGCGTCTTGGCAAAGAAATGCTCACTAACAGGGATGTAAATACATGTGTGCACCACATTTTTTGACTAATAAGCTTTGTGTGCGTATGGAACTTTTCTGGGATCTTTTATTTCAGCTCCTGAAACATGGGACCAACATTTTAAATGTTACACTTATATTTATGTTCAGTGTTTGGGTTTGCTTAAGATACATGTACTGAAAAACCCTATTGAATGAAATCTCCATGAGAAAATCTTTTGGCCAGCAAGTGCGAGGGTTTTCAGGGATTGAAATTATTCAGAGCGAGCAAGGGAGACACACCTGCAGAGCGCGTTACGCGACTGAATAAGGTAAGTCTGAATACTGAGAAGTGTTTAGGAAAGGCGTAAATTCCTAAGTTGGAATCAGGCCCTTAGAAAAAGGGATTGAGAATGTTTGGACACTGCATCAACAGAAACCAAAATGATTTGATGCCTCGGCCAAAACAAACCAGAGACAGAGGTTTCCGATTCCATTTTCTTCCTTTTAAAAACAAGGTCTTATAATTCCCAACCCAAATCTGATCCTGAAGAATTACCAGAATAGCCACAGTACCTTGTCCTCGCCAAAACTCATCCAGCGAGAGTCTGAGGCTGTGTCCCAAATGGCACCCTATTCCCTATGTAGTTTACAAAGGTTCAATCAGTAAGGCTGGTCAGGTTCAATCAGTAAGGCTGGTCAGGTTCAATCAGGAAGGGAGGCACTCAAGGACATTCAGAGACTTGTCCCGAAGCCGCTCCTGCATTGTCTTGGCTGTGCGATTAGGGTCATTGTCCTGTTGGAAGGTGAACCTTCGCCCAAGTCTGAGGTCCTGAGGTCCTCTCTGTACTTTGCTCCGTTCATCTTTCCCAGTCCCTGCCGATGAAAAACATCTCCACAGGTAGCCTAGTGGTTAGAGCATTGGGCCAGTAACTGGAAGGTTGCTGGATTGAATCCCTGAGCTGACAAGGTCAAAGTCTGTCGTTCTGCCCCTGAGCAAGGCAGTTAACCCACTGTTCCCCGGGTGCCGAAGACGTGGATGTCGATAAAGGCAGCCCTCCACACCTCTCTGATTCAGAGGGGTTGGGTTAAATGCGGAAGACACATTTCCCCCTTTCCCATAGCGTGATGCTGCCACCACCATGTTTCACCATAGGGATAGTGTCAGGTTTCCTCCAAATGTGATGCTTGGTATTCAGGCCAAAGAGTTCAATCTTGGTTTCATCAGACCAGAAACTCTGGATTCTCATGGTCTGAGAGTCCTTTAGGTGCCTTTTGGCAAACTCCAAGCGGGCTGTCATGTGCCTTTTACTGAGGAGTGGTTTCTGTCTGACTACTCTACCATAAAGCCCTGATTGGTAGAGTGCTGCAGAGATGGTTGTCCTTCTGGAAGGTTCTCCCATCTCCACAGAGGAACTCTGGAGCTCTTTCAGAGTGACCATCGGGTTCTTGGTCACCTCCCTGGCCAAGGCCCTTTTCTCTGTTACATCTGCTCCTGCCACGCCCTCTACTGCTCATCCTATGTCTCCTTGACCTGCCACCACTCCCCCAGTGCTCTCCCCCAGTGCTCTCTCCCTCTCCCTCTCTTTCTGTGTGTGTTATTGTGTGGGGGCGGAGACAGGTGTGCTGGAGTCAGAGCAGATCCCCACCAGCTGCAATCTCTTCCATAATCAAGACCTCTACAAATACTCAGTCCTGCCACTTCCACACTGCCAGATTGTAATCTCTGCTCAGTCAGTCTACGTTTCTAGTCGTTTGTTACTATTCAGATCCTGTTATCCTGTTGTGCCTGTTTTCCTTGCCTAACACGGTTTTCCTCTCTGCTCAGTTCTGCCCGCTCTGACTCTGGTCCCTGTCTCCAGTCCCACGTCTCCTCATCCTGCTACTCTGGATTCCCCACTCTACTGGGGAATCCAGTAGAGTGGGGATTCCCCACTGGATTCCCCACTCTACTGCTCCCTTGGATTCCCCTCCGGACCTGCTTACCCTGTCCCAACCCCTCTCGCTCCAGCCAACGCCTCCGCACCTGGTTTCCTGCAACCCGCCCGAGCTTCCCCTGACCTGCACTCCATCTTCTCCCTGTGTTTCAATAAATACCTTGGTTTCTTCATCCCAGTCTCCTCGTCTGAGTCTGCTCTTGGGTTTCCCTGTTCCACTCCGCGAAACATTCTCCCCCGATTGGTCAGTTTGGTCGGGCGGCCAGCTCTAGGAAGAGTCTTGGTGGTTCCAAACTCCTTCCATTTAAGAATGATGGAGGCCACTGTGTTCTTGGGGAACTTCAAAGCTGAAGAAATTTAGAGTCTTACAGCAAAGGGTCTGAATACTTATGTAAATAAGCAAACATTTTGAAAAACCTGTTTTTGCTTTGTCATTATGGGGTATTGTGGGTAGCTTGAAGAGGATTTTTTAAATCCATTTTAGAATAAGGCTGTAACGTAGCAAAATGTGGAAAAAGTGAAGGGGTCTGATTACTTAACAAGGACACTGTATGTGTATATAGGAAGAGAAGCTTAGGCCTAACCCCAGAGAGAGAGAAAAATACCGGTGGTATACGACAAGCTACGACACTGACATGCATATTTGCTATACAGATATAGACGTACAGAAGGAGGGTAATTTTCGATCCAAATATTTTGTATAAAGATAAGCATTATGATGTTAGATTATAGGAGTAACTCTGGTAGGGATAAAACAGTCTTCCTAACCTCAAGTTCAACTGTCTGAGGTAGTTGGGGCACCGCCTTCATATCATAGGCCTGCAGTAGCTAAAGCTTAATAATAACCACACCATACCTTCACAAACGTTTCTGAATATCGAAAGTAAGTCAAGTCATTGTTTATAGGGAAAATACTTTTGATATTACCCTCTTCTGCTCATAAGTCAAGCCATTGTTTTTAGGGGAAATACAAATCAGAAGAGAAAATGTAAACCAAGGGGGGAGGGGGTGGGAAACACACTACCCTTGACAACCCTCCCCTATTTTGGACCTCCCCTCCCCCCAGTAAAATTTCGATCTGTCCCTTAGTTCCAGTTGTGGTTTCAAAGTTTGAACCCTTTACAAAGCAGAAAGCTCACTCCCCCCCTGGGTCCCCCTTTCTTCCCTCCCTCTTCTCCCCTTCCCAAGAGCCAGTTCAATTCAGCTAAGAGTTTCAGTATGTTTGGCTTGTGTGTGTATTTGCTGGAAATTAACCGTTAAAAAGATCCTGAAACAAGAGCGTTAAGGATGATTAGTTGGTACAAGGCATGCACTGGATGGATCTTGATCTGACCAAAACAAGTCAAAGTGAAAATCAGAATGGGAACTTTGGAAGAGTGTGAAGAATTACATACTGTACTTTGTGTCGACTTCTAAGTAGTCTTCATCTATAAACACATTGAGATGCCATTTACCTTATATGATGGATGTGGAGCCAATGCATGTACCCAGCCTGCTGCCTGTTAGAATAATTAGAAAAATGTAATGGATAATTCAATACACATTTTATTAAAACTATTTTTCCTTCTCTTTGGTGGAAAGAAAGATTGTATAAAAGTGGGAAAACGAGACATTACTGTCATTCCCTGCCAGGCCAATACATAGAAGAGAGATCGACACGAAAAACACAGAATTGACGAGGCGGGCCAAACTCTCCCAGACACTGTCAATCTCATATCACTGTAAAAATGCTGTATGAGTATTGTACGGTTAACCCTTAGTTACCTCTCCTCTCTACTGAGGATGGTTTATTAACCCCTAGTTACCTCTCCTCTCTACTGAGGATGGTTTATTAACCCCTAGTTACCTCTCCTCTCTACTGAGGATGGTTTATTAACCCCTAGTTACCTCTACTGAGGATGGTTAATTAACCCCTAGTTACCTCTCCTCTCTACTGAGGATGGTTTATTAACACCTAGTTACCTCTCCTCTCTACTGAGGATGGTTTATTAACCCCTAGTTACCTCTCCTCTCTACTGAGGATGGTTTATTAACCCCTAGTTACCTCTCCTCTCTACTGAGGATGGTTTATTAACCCCTAGTTACCTCTACTGAGGATGGTTTATTAACCCCTAGTTACCTCTATAGAGGATGGTTTATTAACCCCTAGTTACCTCTCCTCTCTACTGAGGATGGTTTATTAACCCCTAGTTATCTCTACTGAGGATGGTTTATTAACCCCTAGTTACCTCTATAGAGGATGGTTTATTAACCCCTAGTTACCTCTCCTCTCTATAGAGGATGGTTTATTAACCCCTAGTTATCTCTACTGAGGATGGTTTATTAACCCCTAGTTACCTCTCCTCTCTACTGAGGATGGTTTATTAACCCCTAGTTACCTCTCCTCTCTACTGAGGATGGTTTATTAACCCCTAGTTACCTCTCCTCTCTACTGAGGATGGTTTATTAACCCCTAGTTACCTCTCCTCTCTACTGAGGATGGTTTATTAACCCTTAGTTACCTCTCCTCTCTACTGAGGATGGTTTATTAACCCTAGTTACCTCTCCTCTCTACTGAGGATGGTTTATTAACCCCTAGTTACCTCTCCTCTCTACTGAGGATGGTTTATTAACCCCTAGTTACCTCTACTGAGGATGGTTTATTAACCCCTAGTTACCTCTCCTCTCTACTGAGGATGGTTTATTAACCCCTAGTTACCTCTACTGAGGATGGTTTATTAACCTCTAGTTACCTCTACTGAGGATGGTTTATTAACCCCTAGTTACCTCTCCTCTCTACTGAGGATGGTTTATTAACCCCTAGTTACCTCTCCTCTCTACTGAGGATGGTTTATTAACCCCTAGTTACCTCTCCTCTCTACTGAGGATGGTTTATTAACCCCTAGTTATCTCTACTGAGGATGGTTTATTAACCCCTAGTTACCTCTCCTCTCTACTGAGGATGGTTTATTAACCCCTAGTTACCTCTATAGAGGATGGTTTATTAACCCCTAGTTACCTCTCCTCTCTACTGAGGATGGTTTATTAACCCCTAGTTCCCTCTCCTCTCTACTGAGGATGGTTTATTAACCCCTAGTTACCTCTCCTCTTTACTGAGGATGGTTTATTAACCCCTAGTTACCTCTCCTCTCTACTGAGGATGGTTAATTAACCCCTAGTTACCTCTCCTCTCTACTGAGGATGGTTTATTAACCCCTAGTTCCTCTCTACTGAGGATGGTTTATTAACCCCTAGTTACCTCTCCTCTCTACTGAGGATGGTTTATTAACCCCTAGTTACCTCTCCTCTCTACTGAGGATGGTTTATTAACCCCTAGTTACCTCTACTGAGGATGGTTAATTAACCCCTAGTTACCTCTACTGAGGATGGTTTATTAACCCCTAGTTACCTCTCCTCTCTACTGAGGATGGTTTATTAACCCCTAGTTACCTCTACTGAGGATGGTTAATTAACCCCTAGTTACCTCTCTTCTCTACTGAGGATGGTTTATTAACCCCTAGTTACCTCTCCTCTCTACTGAGGATGGTTTATTAACCCCTAGTTACCTCTACTGAGGATGGTTTATTAACCCCTAGTTACCTCTCCTCTCTACTGAGGATGGTTTATTAACCCCTAGTTACCTCTCCTCTCTACTGAGGATGGTTTATTAACCCCTAGTTACCTCTATAGAGGACGGTTTATTAACCCCTAGTTACCTCGCCTCTCTACTGAGGATGGTTAGCTAACCCCTAGTTTCCTTCTGAGGCCACGTCCATCTAAATGTACCCTGTTAAGAGCCATGTACGTCTAAACGGGGGGGAGAAGAAAAAAACTTTTAAAGCAAAAGCTATGAAAAGAATCTTACGAACATCCAGCTGTCCAATGATTCAAAACCTTTTCCTGTCCCAAAGAATATATTAATGTTTAGTTTTTTTTACCCTCTAAAAACCCTTCAGAGAGCATTACACTCATCCTTAAGTTTAACTGACCGTGACCCAATGGCCCAGAATAAGCACCCATAATAATGCTCATGGAATTGATTACACTGAAAACTGATAGTCCCATTGTTCATTTCCCACCGGTTGAATGTTGTCCTAAACACTGAAGGTACAACTAACTAAATTTACCCTGAAATGTAATGAGCTCTGGGAAGGCTTCTCTTTAGTGGCCTGACAGAGAGGCCTAAGAGGGTTTGTGTGTTTCCCCATTGGCACCTTATGGGCCCTGGTCAAAAGTAACGCACTACCTTATGGGCCCTGGTCAAAAGTAACGCACTACAAAGGGAATAGGGTGCTATTTGCAATGCAACCTTTGTTTAGATATGGTTTTATTATCAAGAAGCTAGCTAAGCTATGTGGCACTAGCATAATCTAATGACAGTCACAACCGAAAAGCCTGGTCCAAGTTTATAACACTGAAGCCTGGACCAAGTTTATAACACTGAAGCCTGGACCAAGTTCATCACACTGAAGCCTGGTCCAAGTTCATCACACTGAAGCCTGGTCCAAGTTTATAACACTGAAGCCTGGTCCAAGTTCATCACACTGAAGCCTGGTCCAAGTTCATCACACTGAAGCCTGGTCCAAGTTTATCACACTGAAGCCTGGTCCAAGTTCATCACACTGAAGCCTGGTCCAAGTTCATCACACTGAAGCCTGGTCCAAGTTCATCACACTGAAGCCTGGTCCAAGTTCATCACACTGAAGCCTGGTCCAAGTTCATCACACTGAAGCCTGGTCCAAGTTTATCACACTGAAGCCTGGTCCAAGTTCATCACACTGAAGCCTGGTCCAAGTTCATCACACTGAAGCCTGGTCCAAGTTCATCACACTGAAGCCTGGTCCAAGTTCATCACACTGAAGCCTGGTCCAAGTTTATCACACTGAAGCCTGGTCCAAGTTTATAACACTGAAGCCTGGTCAAAGTTTATAACACTGAAGCCTGATCCAAGTTTATAACACTTAGGGAAAAGATACTAGAAAAGTTCACCAAGTTCAAGGACTGGTGCTGACGCTAAATCGGTGTGTGTGTGTGTGTGTGTGTGTGTGTGTGTGCTTGTCTGTTGACAAGGTCATTAAGATGTTTGCCTAGTAACGCACTGGCTTGGGTCAGTATTTTATTGGCCACTTTCCTGAAAAGCAAAGAGAACATTGGCTGAGGGGATGATCTGGCCCGAGCAGACGAGGGAGATATATTTACAGTAACATTAAATCAACCAGCGCAGCGTACCAATATATTTAATCAGAATTCTCTCTGTGGACGTGAACCCAAATGAACTTTCCTTACAAAACTATCCTAAAAATAATACCACAGGGATGCATGCCCGGCCCGGCCCACACCAAACCGGTCCAGTTGAACCTATCAGCTAGCAACAGAAACAACGATAGCAACCCAATAGGTTGTTATCAATAAAACATCACAATCAAATCAAATTATTTATAAAGCCCTTTTTACATCAGCAGATGTCACAAAGTGCTTATAGAGAAACCCAGCTTAAAACCCCCAAACAGCAAGCAATGCAGATGTAGAATCACGGTAGCTAGGAACTCCCTAGAAAGGAAGTGTACTTTCTTGGCTTGATGACGTGCAGTCTTTGGAATCAGTGTGTCACGCTCGTCGTACGAACTGGAAGCATACTCGGACCAACGTGCAGCGTGATCTGGGATCCACATCTTTATTTGTGAAACGCACAAAAACAATAAACAGTAAACGAAACGTGAAGTCATGGAGTGCTCACATGCACTAACTCAAAACAAGATCCCACAAAACACAGTGTGGAAATGGCTGCCTAAATATGATCCCCAATCAGAGACAACAATAAACAGCTGCCTCTGATTGGGAACCATACCAGGCCAACATAGAGAATAAAAAGGCTCTCCATGGTCAGGGCGTGACAGTACCCCCCCCAACACAGTGAGGTCCCCTCCATCTCCAAGGCAAAAAAATCCAAGGCAAAAAAATCTACATCAATGGTAGAGTTTGCCCTGCATGTCCCGGTGCCCCGGGTGAGCGGAGACCGCACATTTTAGGCCATTTCATTGGCCCTTATGTGAAATCTCCACCCACCCAGGGCACCGTTATAATGCAAAACGAACTCCACCACCAACATCATTCTTGACCGTGGAAAGGGGGGACCCCACTGACTCCAACGGCCGCACCCCGTCTGGCCTGTTTCTTAGAACCCTCTATGTAGGCTAGTAATTCAGTGGTTCTCAAACCTCTCCTCACTCAGGGACCCCCAGACGTTTCACAATTTTATCGTAGCTCTGAACTAGCTCACCTGATTCATCTATTCAAGGCCTTGATGATTAGTTGACAAGTTTAATCAGATGTGCTCTCTCTGGAAATAGATTAAATACCTGGAACGGCTGGGGGTCCCTGAGGAGAGGTTTAATAAGAAACAATGGACTAATTTACCGAATACTGCAGAAAGGATGGCACGATTCAGAGGGAATGAAGACAAGACAAGCGGTGAGCAGCGGAGTGGGCGGGGGACCTTTGGGCGGTGCCAAGGTGGCGTGGGAGGCGGTGAAAAATATAAACTTTAAGGTGCAGAGCATTCTGTTTACCTGCTGGGTTGTTATCAATAAAACGTCACAATAAGGTGCAGAGCTTTCCATTTACCTGCTGGGGGCCAAGGAGACCCCCACTCTACTAAAACCGTTGACAACTGCCTGCTGTTTTCAAGGGAATGTTACCTACTGTATTTGGTTCTAATATCACCTCTTGAAGAGCATAGTCTATGCAAAACAATAGTCAGCTAGCTGGCTAATGTTAGCTAGTCAGCTAGCTTGCTAAATTGTGATTTTCGTAAATGAACTTTATGATAAAAAAAAAAGCATAATCGTTTGTCTCTACATTAACTAACATATTCCTGCGATGATTTGTTATGATGTTTTTATCACCTACATTTACTTCCATCCTAGTATTTTTGTCAGCCATCTTTGCTGAAGAAAGTCTCCAGCCTTGGGACGCATAATCATGCCTATTCTATTCTATATACAGTGTATTTATACGATTTCAATCAGTTTCCTATGGAGGATTGACGGGTATAATTTAAAACAATAGATATTCCCATTCAAGTCAACAATTCTCTGTGTGAACCTCCAACCATAGTCGTTGTACCACAAAACATGACACCCTGTATTCAAGAGCACGTTGTGTCTCAAACGACGAAGGTCACAACACAAACACCTCAGATGATGTAAAATAGCATCTAAGCATAGCGTCAAATTCACCTTGGGAACCACTCGATATGATTGGTCATCGCCCAGCGGTCGCCGCTGGTGATTTGCATAAAGTTTTACTCAGATTAATTTATCAAAAGAAAATAACCAAGACGCATTGGAGTATGAAAGCTCTTTAAACCTGACAACGTGGATTGAACCAACCAGTCAGACACACAGTTGTTCTGTTCAGTAGGCTGAGGTAAGAATGTGCTGTCATGCGAAATGAAACAACAAACCAGGAGAAGACATTAATTAAAAACCCCTAGCATCGATGTCCACAACCCATGGAAATCTAATTAGCATAATATAGAAATCCCCATAAAAACCTGTCAGTTTAAACTAGAGATAAATGCATCTCATTCCAATGCGCCGCACTTCAACATCTGCGGTGAAAGGTGACAGAGCTAGAGCGGTTTTTTGTCAGACCAGGAGACATCCCGATTATCAGTCTTCTCACATAATTATCGGTAGGGTCCAAACTATTGCGACCCCTCTCCGGGAAAGATGAGACTCACACGAACACTATGGTGTTATCCATGTTGCTCTACGACTGTACAGCCGACTGTACAGCCGATCTTCCAACTTCTGTCTGTAGCGTTAGGAACTGCCGCTCTGTGGTTAAGAATGCTGAGGTCATTAAGAATGCCGAGTTCAGTAAGAATGCAGAGTTCCTAAGTGGAGATTTTCTCTTTTCTCCCTCTTTTACCTGTCTATCTTCACATTTGAATTCCATTCTGTCACTGTCACTTGTCCACTCAAGCTTAACATTGTCATCTATCGACTACCAGGTGCCCTCCTCAATGAGCTTGACACCTTGATAAGTTCATTTCCTGACCTCACCCTTTCCTAGTCCCTTTCCAATTCACTTGACCTCATCTTTTACTCGAGTCTGTTAAACCTACTAATCTCACTGTAACCCCCCCCCCCTCCAAGTTTCGGATCACTACTTAGTTTCATGTTCTCTCCATCTTTCCTCCAACCCTAATCACTCAACCCCTACCCAGATGGTCTCTCTCTCTCCCACTACTCTCTCCCTTCTATCCTATCATCTCTCCCTTCTGCTAAATCCTTCTCCATCATGTCTCGTGATTCTGCCTCTTCAACCCTACTCTCCTCCCTTTCCGCATCCTATGACTCTCACTGTCCACTCTCCTCCCGGCCGGCTCGACCCTCCCCTCGTGCTCCGTGGCTGAGTGACTCAGAACAGGGCTGCGGGCAGCTGAGCGAAAATGAAGGAAAACTGAACTTCTGGAGGACCTATCATCCTTTCACTCCCTCCTCTCTATCTTCTCTTCCTCTGTATCCACTACTAAAGGCACTTTCTATGACTCTACATTTCAATAACCCTAGGAAACTATTTTCCACCTACTCCTCCCTCTCTTTGAAACGAAGGGTTACCGACATCCGCTCCTCATTCACTCAACATATTGAGTCCACTTGTCTCACTCACACAGAACTACCGAACACTCGACTCCTCTGACATCAAAAACTACAGACCGGTATCCCTACTTTCTTTTTATTTTCTGTCTCTGACCAACTCTCTCGTTATCTCTCTCAGAAAGATCTTCTTTACCCTAACCAGTCAGGCTTTCAAGACAGGTCACTCAACTGAAACAGCTCTTCTCTGTGTCACAGAAGCTCTCCGGACTGCCAAAGCTGCCTCTCAGAGACTGCATGATGAACACCCTCTCTGGATGGTAGGAGACTAGAGCCCTCTGACCTCTGTCTGAGCATAGAGCAGGGAATTTAATTCCCTTTTCACACTACAGTATCCTGCCGACCCGAACCATTCTGTGCAGCAACTATGGATGTGTCACCAGGACAGTGAAGTTTGGCTTGGCTCAGCTTGGTACAGTAGTGTGAAAATGGTATTAAAATGCCATTCCCCATTGGGACATGGTTCATCCAGCTGTTCAATAGTGGGATGCCTGTCTGACTGAATGCGGCGGCTCTGCAGCTTACTTCAAAGAGTTTCCTTCTTGGGTGTCCTGTCCTTAAAACCGGTTTGAAGTTATTGGCGATTAGGGTGCAACGCAAACAAAAGCATTACATTTCTGTGCTCGTTTATTCTAGAAGCTTCAGTAATAGGCCACTTGGCTCAGCAGACAGTAGGAATCAGGAGAGTTTAGGATAAGGGAAACAGTAAATAGATAGGACTGTATGTGTGGTCTTCAGCCACCGTGATGACAACACACACGCAGACACATTTGTGGTCTGGTGCTACTGTGATGAACTCTGAAGAAGCCAGAAGGAGAAGACGAGGGACACTAGGCTTATTCCCACTAACACTAGGCTTATTCCCACTAGCACTAGGGTTATTCCCACTAACACTAGGCTTATTCCCACTAACACTAGGCTTATTCCCACTAACAATAGGCTTATTCCCACTAACACTAGGCTTATTCCCACTAACACTAGGCTTATTCCCACTAACACTAGGTTTATTCTCTCTAACACTAGGCTTATTCCCACTAACACTAGGCTTATTCCCACTAACACTAGGCTTATTCCCACTAACAATAGGCTTATTCCCACTAACACTAGGCTTATTCCCACTAACACTAGGCTTATTCCCACTAACACTAGGCTTATTCCCACTAACACTAGGTTTATTCTCTCTAACACTAGGCTTATTCCCACTAACACTAGGCTTATTCCCACTAACACTAGGCTTATTCCCACTAACACTAGGCTTATTCCCACTAACACTAGGCTTATTCCCACTAACACTAGGCTTATTCCCACTAACACTAGGCGTATTCCCACTAACACTAGGCGTATTCCCACTAACACTAGGCGTATTCCCACTAACACTAGGCTTATTCCCACTAACACTAGGCTTATTCCCACTAACACTAGGCTTATTCCCACTAACACTAGGCTTATTCCCACTAACACTAGGCCTATAATCACTAACACTAGGCGTATTCCCACTAACACTAGGCCTATAATCACTAACACTAGGCCTATTCCCACTAACACTAGGCCTATAATCACTAACACTAGGCTTCTTCCCACTAACACTAGGCCTATAATCACTAACACTAGGCTTCTTCCCACTAACACTAGGCCTATAATCACTAACACTGGCCTTTCTCACATGCTCCTTCCCCTTACATCTCCTTTTTTCCTGAATTAAACAGGATTTTAAATAACCTGGGTTTTATGTTTGATGTGGAGGGAGCGAGGTGAGGGAGCGAGGAGAGGGAGTGAGGAGAGGGAGCGAGGAGAGGGAGTGAGGAGAGGGAGCGAGGAGAGGGAGTGAGGAGAGGGAGTGAGGAGAGGGAGTGAGGAGAGAGGCTTTAGTTACTAGCTAGCTGGGTTTTATGTTTGATGTGGAGGGAGCAAGGTGAGGGAGCGAGGAGAGGGAGTGAGGAGAGGGAGCGAGGAGAGGGAGTGAGGAGAGGGAGCGAGGAGAGGGAGTGAGGAGAGGGAGTGAGGAGAGAGGCTTTAGTTACTAGCTAGCTGGGTTTTATGTTTGACGTGGAGGGAGCGAGGTGAGGGAGCGAGGAGAGGGAGTGAGGAGAGAGCGTGAGGAGAGAGAGGCTTTAGTTACTAGCTAGCTGGGTTTTATGTTTGACGTGGAGGCTGAGGTCAAAAGGTTGTGGCAGCAGAATAGTGTTTATACTACACTGTTGTAACAACAGACACTGAAGCCAGGTCCCACATGGCACCCTATTCCCTTTATAATGCACTGGTTTAAAGTAGGGCCTCGTCAAAAGTAATGCACTATGTAGGGAATAGGTTGCCATTTGGGATATAGACTGTCAGTAGCGGCCACACCACTATGGAATGGGAGCTAGACGAAGGACACAGATACCCAGCAGTAACCACTTCACCTCACAGCATCTCTTGCCACCGCATCTCTTGCCACCGCATCTCTTGCCACAGCATCTCTTGCCACAGCATCTCTTGCCACAGCATCTCTTGCCACAGCATCTCTTGCCACAGCATCTCTTGCCACAGCAACAATATTATCAGAGTGGTCTCTTGAGTAAGCTATCAACTCTCTTTTCCTCTCTCTCCTCTTTCTTTCCATCTCAGTCCTTCTCGTTCTCTCACAAGGTCTCCAAGTGTTCATAGAGCCAGACTCTCTCTCTCTGTCTGTCAGTCAGCCATGAGGAGACGTCAGCACTGGCCTGGGCAAGAGAGAGAGAGCAAGAAAGAGAGAGAGAGAGAGAGAGAGAGAGAGAGAGAGAAAGAGCGAGAGAGCGATAAAGAGAGAGAGAGAGCGATAAAGAGAGAAAGAGCGAGAAAGAGAGCGATAAAGAGAGAGAGAGCGAGAAAAAGAGAGAGAGCGCGAGAAAAAGAGAGAGAGCGTGAGAAAAAGAGAGAGAGAGAGAGAAAGAGCGAGAGAGCGATAAAGAGAAAGAGAGAGAGAGAGAGAGAGAGAGAGAGAGAGCGCGAGAGAGCGCGAGAAAAAGAGAGAGAGCGCAAGAAAAAGAGAGAGAGAAAGAGCGAGAGAGCGATAAAGAGAGAGAGAGAGAGAAAGAGAGAGAGAGAGAGAGAGAGAGAGAGAAAGAGCGAGAGAGCGATAGAGAGTGAGAGAGAGCAAGAGAGAGCGAGAGAGAGCGAGAGAGCGATAAA